>NC_134840.1:55433458-55736077 GCF_965363235.1 Mytilus galloprovincialis
CAGAAATTATTATGTTATATGATAAATTTACATGAAGTTTTTCTTTGTATCTAAAATAAAAACTAGATAGAATATAAAAAAAAAACTGTAAATGATCGGTATACTGGATTAATATTCATGATTAACGGTCTTCCTGTACAGCTGAACTATCTCCCGAAGAAGTCATTTTCTTCTATATCAGGAATGATTTTATATTTAGTTTACAGTTTGAAAATATGCATGGGTTCAATTAAATATAGTTATCGTTCATGCTTGGTTTTTAAACTAGAGGCTCTCAAGAGCCTGTGTCGCTCACCTTGGTCTATGTGCATATTAAACAATGGACACAGATAAATTCATGACAAAATTGTGTTTTGGTGATCATGATGTGTTTGTAGATCTTACTTTACTGGACATTCTTCTTGCTACAGTTATCTTTATCTATAATGAACTTGGCCCAGTAATTACAGTGGAAAATATATTCTACAAATTTACAAAAATTTACAAAAATTAATGAAAATTGTTAAAAAATGACTATAAAGGGCAATAACTCCATAAGGGGTAACTTGACAATTTTGGTCATGTTGACTTATTTGTAGATCTTACTTTGCTGAACATTATTGCTGTTTACAGTTTATCTCTATCTATTATAATATTCAAGATAATAACCAAAAACAGCAAAATTTCCTTAAAATTACTAATTTTGGGGCAGCAACCCAACAACAGGGTGTCTGTTTTGTCTGAAAATTTCAGGGCAGATAGATCTTGACCTGATAAACAATTTATCCCTGTCAGATTTGCTCTAAATACTTTGGTTTCAGAGATATAAGCCAAAATCTACATTTTACCCCTATGTTCTATTTTTAGCCATGGCAGCCATTTTGGTTGGTTGGCAGGGTCACGCCACACATTTTTTAAACTAGATACCCCAATGATGATTTTGGCCAAGTTTGGATTAATTTGGCCCAGTAGTTTCAGAGAAAAAGATTTTTGTAAAAGATAACTAAGATTTATGAAAAATGGTTAAAAATTGACTATAAAGGGCAATAACTCTTAAAGGGGTCAACTGACCATTTCAGTCATGCTGACTTATTTGTAAATCTTACTTTTCTGAACATTATTGCAGTTTACAGTTTATCTCTATCTATAATAATATTCAAGATAAATAACCAAAAACAGCAAAATTTCCTTAAAATTACCAATTCAGGGGCAGCAACCCAACAACAGGTTGTCCGATTCATCTGTAAATTTCAGGGCAGATAGATCTTGACCTGATAATCAATTTTACTACATGTCAGATTTGCTCTAAATGCTTTGGTTTTTGAGTTATAAGGCAAAAACTGAATTTTACCCCTATGTTCTATTTTTAGCTGTGGAGGCCATCTTGGTTGGTTGGCCGGGTCACGCCACACATTTTTTAAACTAGATACCCCAATTGTGATTGTGGCCAAGTTTGGTTTAATTTGGACCAGTAGTTTCAGAGAAGAAGATTTTTGTAAAAGATTACAAAGATTTACGAAAAATGGTTAAAAATTGACTATAAAGGGCAATAACTCCTAAAGGGGTCAACTGACCATTTTGGTCATGTTGACTTATTTGTAAATCTTACTTTGCTGAACATTATTGCTGTTTACAGTTTATCTCTATCTATAATAATATTCAAGATAATAACCAAAAACAGCAAAATTTCCTTAAAATTACCATTTCAGGGGCAGCAACCCAACAACGGAATGTCCGATTCACCTGAAAATTTCAGGGCAGATAGATCTTGACCTGATAAACAATTTTACCCCATGTCAGATTTGCTCTAAATGCTTTGATTTTTGAGTTATAAGCCAAAAACTGCATTTTACCCCTATGTTCTATTTTTAGCCATGGCGGCCATCTTGGTTGGTTGGCCGGGTCACGCCACACATTTTTTAAACTAGATACCCCAATGATGATTGTGGCCAAGTTTGGTTTAATTTGGCCCAGTAGTTTCAGAGGAGAAGATTTTTGTAAAAGTTAACGACGACGGACGACGACGACGGACGACGGACGCCGGACGACGGACGCCGGACGACGGACGCCGGACGCAAAGTGATGGGAAAAGCTCACTTGGCCCTTTGGGCCAGGTGAGCTAATAAAAATGGAAGTGAAACACCGATGATAGTATCATTATTTAACATAGTCTAGTTTGAACCGAACAACTCCTTGGGCGAGCGAAGCAATCTTCATTCACCCATTAGTCGGATTGACAGTGTTGACATTTATTATACAGTTCAGTTTTAACCGGTCAAGATTCTATATATATGTACAACTCCATGGGCGAGCAAAGCAAACTTCATTCACCCATTACTTGTAAATGCCCGTGACAAGAAACTTTTAACTTAGCTTGTTATCTACACGTTCTTGGTTAAGGAAAGTCTGTACATTGAAAAAGCATCTCTTTTGGCATGGACACTTTTCAATGCGTACAGAACAAGATCTACAGGAAGAACAATCACAATGTTCCAAGTCGCATCCACTGCATATATTACTTTCCGACAGACTTGCAACTGTTTTCTCATGGGTCTGAAAGAAGTGACAGTACTTGCGTACGGACACACATGCTATCTTTGTTTTGTACGATTTTCGCAATATCTCTAGAGGTATTTTTCAAAGACACAGTGAACATGTCGTAAATGATGAGACTTAGCTCTTGTCGGCCATCTCCTGCACAACGGCCTGCCTCTTGCCAGTAAGAAAGTACAGATTTAGGGCATCCAATATGTACTACCAAGTCTACGTCCCGTATGTTTAGACCCATACCCAAAATAACTATAGCAATCACACATCGGGTCCTTTCTTTCAGTTTGAATTCTTTTAAAATTCTATCTTTTGAGTCTTGGTGTGTACTGTTATGGAACATTTCTATGAATATATTATTTGGGTAATATATGCCTTTACTCCAAGACAGAGCAAAAAAAATATATTTAATTTGATTTTTTCATTTTTTTTGGCATTTGGTTTTAATTGTCTGAAATACTTGCAACCGGACTTTAAGCACAAACAACTATTTTTTGTTATCTTTATTTGAACAATAATTATTGTAGACATCAAACATGTCTAATTAAATACATGCTACTTCGTGTATGATATGCATGAAATATTTCAGACTTTACTAATTGAGCAAATCAATCTATTCGCGAGAAAACTTGTCTATGATATCAACATGGTCATCAGCGGGAAATTACATGTGGCATTCTTTTTACACAAAATGCCTCAGCACGCAGTGCGTAAGCAATTAGACAGGTTTGGTGGCTATTAGTAGGAACATCAAATTTGTAGAAGAACTGGTAGGTCGTATCACAAGTTGTTAGTCGGAAAGGCCGTCAGTAACGGTTTGGCTTGGAAAGCAGGGACGAAAGATTCTAAAGGGACAGTCAAACTCATAAATCGAAAATAAACTGACAACACCATGGCTAAAAAATGAAAAAGACAAAAAGACAAACAATAGTACACATGACACATCATAAAAAAACTAAAGAATAAGCAACACGAACCCCACCAAAAACTAGGGGTGATCTCAGGTGCTCCGGAAGTGTAAGCAGATCCTGCTCCACATGTGCCACCCGCCGTGTTGCTTAGGTAGCACTCCACAGTTAGAAAATAAAATTAAAAATGAGCCACAAAATGTTTTATCATCTCCTATTCCTGGATTTCTAATACATTAACCTAACTGTTTGTGTTGTACATGTGCATATGTATGTAATCAGTATATTCCATAGATTTGATTTTCAAAAGTTAAAAGAGTGAAAAATTAATTCCTTTTATGTGTTTCCATGGCAACATTCTGCATTTATTTACCATAAAATATTGCAAAAAGGGGGGTGGACATGTCACATATCCCCCCAAAATTTGGATCAAACTAGAATTTCAATGCCTTTGAGTGATACCTTTTTAGAAACTGTTTTCATAAATCTTCCTAATGATCAAATAAAAAATGGGTGTCTTTCGCCTCATTTTTTCGTAAAATCCAATCACAAAGTTCGTGCGATAAAAAGTTGGAAAAAAACATTACAATAATTGCCGGACCAATGTATGGTAGGGACATGCAAATACGGACTGTCATACAGAAAACAGCCTATATTACATACATTACATAATCTTGATGTTCATATAAACCCAATACAAAGGCTATTTTAATACTCAGCTATCCAAAAATGAATTTTATTGCACACTAGCTCTCATATTTGAAAAATCCACAGGGGCCAAAATACACCTAACTGTGGAGTGCTACCTTATGTGATAACAAATCCGGTAAATAGTCTAATTCGGTAGGTCACATTCATGAAAGGGAAGGGGATTGTAGTTACG
The DNA here is from genome assembly GCF_965363235.1 of Mytilus galloprovincialis. Taxonomy (NCBI): domain Eukaryota; kingdom Metazoa; phylum Mollusca; class Bivalvia; order Mytilida; family Mytilidae; genus Mytilus; species Mytilus galloprovincialis. The sequence continues at coordinate 55,437,776 of NC_134840.1, forward strand.
ACGTAAGGAACATATCCGATATCATTTGTGTAACGGTTATGCCATAACGGTCAACCATCTCGTGACAGCGTCCGTAAAATTTATGAAGGAATGATTTCAACTTCACCATTTGGAACTCTTGGTTTAATAGCTTCCTTGTGAGCAGCAACCCTCTATCAAGAAAATAATGATAGGAAATGCAAGCACGGGAATATCGTATCAATTGGGAGATATATACCCCGTATGCGGGTGCTGCTGGAATGTTGCTACTTAGAAATGGAAAGTTCACAATTGGAAAGCTGAAATCATCTCTTTTGTCGTAAAGTTTTGTTTTCAACCGACCCTCATTGTCAATTTCTAGATGTAAGTCAAGGTATGAGGCCGACTTAACTGCATCTGTTGTTTCATTTATCTCTAGTTCGATGGGATTGACGCGTTCAACATAGTCATCAAATTTTGAATTATTTAGTGAAAGAACATCATCTATATAGCGGAAAGTAGAGTTAAAGGATATTGCTAACTTCTAATCTTTCTTCCTAAGATGTTCCTGTATGGAGTCAGCCTCATAATAACAAAGAAACAAGTCGGCAAGAAAAGGGGCACAATTTGTTCACATTGGAATGCCGACAGTCTGTTGAAAAACATGTCCTCCGAACGTAACAAATATGTTGTCAATCAAGGATTCAAGCATCTTGATAATGTCAGTATCAGAGATTTTTTGTTTTAGTCAGAGTGGTCCTTTATAAAGTAGGATTTATCCCTCCCTAAGAAAAGATACTTGTATCTACGTTGGCCATTCTTTTTTATGAAACAAAGCAATACCAACTCTTTCAATTTGGAGCTTGCGAGTTCATTAAAAAGGTGAACTCACCGATATATTTCGATCAATTCGTCTTAAACTAAAGATGGGGGAAATTAATAGTATCTATAAAGGCAAAAATATTAGAGGTTATTTTTTTATCGTGTCCAATCTTTTCTATCACTCAGACACTGGATTGAATACCAAGAACATGCTATTCCATAAACGTTTGCAGACGAGGACATCTAACTTCAGGAAATTATTGAAATTTTCAGAGGCGGGTCCACGTAAGGGCGTAATGGGCGTACGCCCCCCCCCCCCTTTTAAAAAAAAACCTATCGTTATTTGCTTTAATCAATAATTAAACACATATTCTGATTTCTTTTTATACTTATTCCCTATCCGATGGGGACTTGACACCCAATTTATACAACAAAAACGGTAAGTAAATCTATACATGAAATGGTTGTTTTGTGTGACACTTCCCCAATAGCCATTTTACTTGTACCTGGTGGATACTCACTATATATATCTATAATACTAAAATTACGAGGTCCAATTTGTCAGCCGTCATCACGTAAAAACGACGAATCACAGAATTCAACTTTATATATAAATAATATAGTACAAAGGTGTAGATTAAAAATTACACCACTCCAGGCCCTTTTGTTTTCCACGTAATTAATATTGCCAATAATTAAGAAGTTCCGGGTCGAGTCAGCTACCGATACCAATAGTATAATCACCCGTTACCTATTACCTAATCTGTACGTTCCGCATCTGACAGGCGCACCACCAAACGTTGTATTCAGGATTAATATGCTATATACACGGGTCATAACCACAGGGTTGACACTACTAAATTGTCAAATTGTTATACCTATTGTAGTATTTTAATCAGTAAGACTTTCTAAGATAACAATACGAATACTAAAAATCTGGACTAAAAATAAGGTGTATAGGTACAGTTTTCAATTTGTTAGTGGCCACGACGTAAAACAGCGACTTAAAGAATTCAACTTTATTTATAACTTATATAGGACAATGCTGTTGATTAAAAAATACTCCATTCCAGGACCTTTTGTTTTCCAAATAATTAATATTATTGTTTCAGTTCGACGGGTTCAAACAGAAAGACTTGAAAGCAGAGAAAAACTGTGTATCTTATAATCGGCATGACTTTATCAGATGACAATACTAATACTAAAATAAGGCTTGCGCATAGTTATATACTTTAATTCAGTCTCGGACCCGTGATATCACGGGTGTGTTCTAGTATATATATATGATACCCAGACGGGTATGTTCCGACAGACAGGGTTGCATTTTTAGCTCATTTGTCTGAAATGGGGTTATGTTTTTTTCTCCTTTGTATTTGAAGGGGTCAGATTTGACTATCTAGAACGGGGTATTATTAATACAATGTTACACTATTGTTTCAGATAAGGGTAAATGTTTGATACAATTAAAACGTTTAATCTCGCTGCAGTTGTTTGCACCTGTGCTAAGTCAGGAATCTGATGTTCAGTAGTTGTAGTTTGTTGATGTGGTTCATAATTGTTTCTCGTTTTTATATAGATTAGACCGCTTTGTTTTTCTCGTTTGAGTGGTTTTACACTACTAATTTTTGGGCCATTTATTTCTTGCTGATCGGTGTGAGCCAAGACTCCGTGTTGAAGACAGTCACTGTACTTTGACCTATAATGGTTTACTTTTATAAATTGTGACTTGGATGGAGAGTTGTCTCATTGGCACTCATACCTTTTTAGCTCACCTGGCCCAAAGGGCCAAGTGAGCTTTTCTCATCACTTTGGCCAAATTTAACCAAACTTGACCACAATCATCATTGGGGTATCTAGTTTAAAAAATGTGTGGCGTGACCCGACCAACCAACCAAGATGGTCGCCACGGCTAAAAATAGAACATAGGGGTAAAATGTAGATTTTGGCTCATATCTCTGAAACCAAAGAATTTAGAGCTAATCTGACAGGGGTAAAATTGTTTATCAGGTCAAGATCTATCTGCCCTGAAATTTTCAGATGAATCGGAAAACCCGTTGTTGGGTTGCTGCCCCTGAATCGGTAATTTTAAGGAAATTTTGCTGTTTTTGGTTATTATCTTGAATATTATTATAGATAGAGATAAACTGTTAACAGTAATAATGTTCAGCAAAGTAAGATTTACCAATAAGTCAACGTGACCGAAATGGTCAGTTGACCCCTTTAGGAGTTATTGCCCTTTATAGTCAATTTTTAACCATTTTTCGTAAATCTTAGTAATCTTTTACAAAAATCTTCTCTGAAACTACTGGGCCAAATTAATCCAAACTTGGCCACAATCATCATTGGGGTATCTAGTTTAAAAATGTGTCCGACGACCCGACCATCAAATCAAGATGGCCACCACGGCTAAAAATAGAACATAGGGGTAAAATGCAGTTTTTGGCTTATAACTCAAAAACCAAAGAATTTAGAGCAAATCTGACAAGGGTAAAATTGTTTATCAGGTCAAGATCTATCTGCCCTAAAATTTTCAGATGAATCGGACAACCCGTTGTTGGGTTGCTGCGCCTGAATCGGTAATACATTGTATTAAGGAAATTTTGCTGTTTTGGGTTATTATCTTGAATATTATTATAGATAGAGATAAACTGTAAACAGTATTAATGTTCAGCAAAGTAAGATTTACAAATAAGTCAACATGACCGAAATGGTCAATTGACCCCCTAAGGAGTTATTGTCCTTTATAGTCAATTTTTAACAATTTTCATAAAATTTGTAAATTTTTATTAACATTTTCCACTGAAACTACTGGGCCAAGTTCATTATAGATAGAGATAATTGTAAGCAGCAAAACTCTTTAGTAAAGTAAGATGTACAAACACATCACCATCACCAAAACACAATTTTGTCACGAATCCATCTGCTTCCTTTGTTTAATATTCACATAGACCAAGGTGAGCGACACAGGCTCTTTAGAGCCTCTAGTTTATATCTACTAAATGCAAAACAACATTCAGAAATGCCCATATAACAAATTTTATATCATATATTTGGGAACTATTCAAGAGACTGACAAATGAAAATATTAGTTAAAATTACTAAGGCCACACCAATTTAATTTCTTGTTCTACGGATTTTTGGACTCCAAAATATGGGGCGAGCATGGCGAGCGAGCGATTTGAAAATTTTAATAAGAAAATATTTAATTTGCAAATTTTTGAGGCGAAGCTTGAAAAGTAAAGGCGAGCGATTATAATTTTTTTTTGTAAACATTAAAAAGTAAATTTTGACAATATTAAAACTTGATTTATCACTTGTACGTTGACATTTCTTTAATTTCTGATGTATTTTTTCCCTGTTCACCAAGATATAGTTAAATCTGGTCTATGTGTGTGTGACTGACAATGAGACAATTCTCCATTCAAGTCATAATCAGTTTGGGGGCAACCCTTTAATGTTATAAATATCCCTTTTACATGTTTTATGAGGGATCAATATAAGTTATAATATATTTGTTTGTATAAAAGAGCTAATATTTTCTCAAAGAACTATATATCTATCTGGTATTAAATGGTCAAAACATGTCCAAGAATTTTGTATACATCAATAAAATGACCCCTTATCTGAGGGAGGGTTGTTCTCAACCTGATTATAACAAACACAGGTCAAAGTACGGCCTTTTACACAGGGCTTTGATACAGATCAAACAGCAAGCTATAAAGGACCCCAAAATTATTAGCGTACACAATTCGAACAGGAAAACCAACGGTCTAATTTATATATATATCCAAACAGGAAAATACCAAATTATGAACAACATCAACAAACGATAACTGCTGAACGACAGGCCCCTGAATCAATCAGGACAGGTGCATAAACATGCACTGGCTATAAATAGTTTTGTTTCGCCAGCATACAATATAATTGCAGTTGAAGGCAAATCCTTCAGAAGTTCTTCGTACTTTATTCTTTATTCTAACAGCGAACATGTCTTGATAGGGAACATAAGTAAGGGGGAAAGAAACCAATTGTTTGTTCTTTACAGGTATTTCCGCGCTGTTAATGTTATAAATTTATATCGGAGCACTCCCTCTTTGGATAAATAGGTTTCATCAGAGACATATAATACATAATGTATTATATGTCTCTGGTTTCATGCTGAAACAAATATTCTCACAGATATTTACACCTTGTGGTTGGGTGATTTTATGTTTAAAGTCGTTATATACAGGTTAGACTGTGATTTTAAAACAAATGTTGATATCTTTTTATAATATTTACAAAAAGAACGGTGCGGGAAATGGACATGATTACATTTCCGGATGCGGGAAGCGGGAATATAAAAAAAAATAAAAAAAATCTGTTTTGAAAAAAAATAGGTGCGGGCGGGTCCATCGAACAAGGAATCAAATTGATGTGGCCTAAGGTATACATAATAAGTATATAGACGTAAGAAAAACATTTTTATTTTTATTTTTCAACGTTTCCCTTTATCAAGGTTCTGAAAGAAAATTCTGGAACACGTGTAAGACATAATAGTGTCCTGTAAAAAAGTGTCCATGAGGACAGTTTTTCATAGAATTTGGGTATTTAATATATGTCCATTGCCATTGAATAGTGTCCCTCAAATGGACAGATTTTTACTGCAAAAGATATGAAATAGTGTCCACCCACAGGACAAATTTTCATAATAGTTTCTATTAAATTGTGTCCTCCAAGGGAAGTAATACAAAGGTCATTAAAAAGTTTTATTATACTTGAATTTTAATTAAAATGTGAAGGATTGATTCGAAATTGAATAATATACAAATGTAAACAAACAAATAATGGATGGAAGTGAATATAGAGAAATTTAAGTTCTAAGAAATTTCCGGCAAATGATTAAATGACAATGATAGAATAACAATAAGAAGGAAGTTTAAATCTGAAGATCTTTACTATATTTATTATGTCAGAGAAGAATGCAATTGAAAATAAATAATAATGTCCATTGCCATGAAATATTGTCTCCTAAGTGGACAGAATTTTACAGCAACAATTATGAAAAATGGTCCATCTACAGAACACATTTTTGTAGTGAATGTTAATAAATTGTGTCCCCAAGGATTATACAAATCCTTGTGTCCCCCAAGGAAAATAATACTGACAGCATCTGTTACTTATTTGAGTTTGAATTATACATGTATATATTATATTAAAAGATATAGATATGAAGATGATGATATGAGTGCCAATGAGACAACTCTATGTCAAAGTAACAATTAATTAAAGGTCGCAATTAAAAGTTAAAATGGGTCCAGTAATAACAAGGCAATGAATATCATTTAATACTTTAATCATATCAAAAAATGCCCTGGCGGACACAATGTCCTGTGAAAAAATGTCCCCCTGGACAATATTATGGTTGTGAATCATGTCCATGTTCATGGACACTTTTTTCATACCTGAGGACATATTTTCATAGGAAATTGTGTCCAGGACACATTTAAATAAGTATATATTGTCCATGGACAGTATTTACTATGAAAATGTGTCCAGTGGACATTTTTTCATGAGGGACATTATTAAATCCTACACACGGAGGGGGAGGGGTAATGTTTTTCTTTAAAACATAATGGTTCTCTTAGGAAAAATGTGGGAGTTTTTGCGATTGAGATTTAAAAAAAAAACTATCACAATGCATGATTGATCATGTGGTGTGAAAAATTATACAACTCCCTTCTTTCAAGGATAGATTATCGTTTCATAAAAACGCTAATAAGAATTTCCTTTTTGTCTTTTTGAAACAAACTGTATTCTATTCTGTATCTTAAAGCTAGAAATTAAGTTTAAAAAAAATTGAAACCAATCGTCGTTAAACGATGCCATAAGTTCGTTTTTTTTCATTTGGATTTTATATTTCGAAAATTATTCAAATCTTGGCGCCATATTTAAACTGGTGTTAATGAGCTCCGACTCGAGAATAAAATTTTCTTAAAGCGATGGATTAACTTTTTCTTTAGCACAAGTAAGTAATTTTTTTAATAGTTTTCGTGCTTAAGTAATTTAAAATGATATTTGGCCCGTGAAATATTTGACATAGAAAGAAGATTGAAGCAATTTTGTTCCGACCTGAAATCATGTCGGAAAGTGCTAAAGGAATTTAACGTATCTCGATATGACTTCGCATTCAAAAAAAAAATAAAATGAAAATATCAGTATAAAAACGTTAAAAATTGAATAAGGATGCGAAGTCATATGTTATAGGACTAGATGTCAGCCCAACCACTCAGAACATTGTTGACTTTAAATGACATTTTTTTCCGGCTATAGGGATACAATTATCGTTTTTCTGCCACAGGCACTTGTTTCTGTCAATGTGGGGTTTACTATCCACACCCGTACAAAAATCACGTGATTTTTCAGTCGTGGCACGAAATAGAAACAATCGTAACTACTCGGCTATGCAGTACAGTTATTTCTTCGTGCAACCAGAAAGGCCGAGTAGTTCCGATTGGAAATAGAAAGGGTCCATAACACAAAAATAACTAATTTGTACATAAACACATTTTAAAATAACGCTCCAATTGGTACCAAGTTAACAAAATTTGGCCAGGAATAACCACACAAATATTTTTGAAAAAAAAGCTAGCAATCAATAAGCGAGTTCGCAGTTCTGTTCTCAAAAATCACACGTGACGGATACTTATGGCCACGCACTATCCTTGATATCCATGTCTCAAAAACTCTTTAAACAACGATCATTTGAAAGCATTTTATAAGTTAAAGCTCTTTTACGATACTGATTTTGGAAAATGCTGTAAGATATTTGGAGACGTAAGCTTCCCTAATCATTTTATAAGTTTAATAATGTGTTATAGCATGCTAAAGCATTTATTTCTACACGAACAGCAATTGCTAAGATAGTTATTAATAAGCTACTATTATTATTTACATTATTTGAATTGTTTTTGTTATCAAACCATGTCGAAGTTGGGTGAACAATGCGCAAGTAAAATATCGATAAAACATTTTCTTTCATGCTTTTATATCTATTTTAATGTTTTGATTTTTGCTTGCATTCTCCTAAAATTAAATTTTGAAGTAAAAGTGACCGTTACGGAGATTCTCTTCTCAAATATTTTATTCGACCTAAATTTTTTCAACCGTTAAAGGAGTGGGTCGTTTCGCCCTATTTCCATTTCGCCCCTTTATTTAAGAAATTAAAAGTTTTTGAGACCCAGCCGATATTAAAATAACCCAATTAAGAAAAACAAATTTCCCTCACTGAAGTGTATATAATTAATGTACAAACTGAATTCAATAACATTTAACGGCCCCTAAAATTTAATTTTCAATGTGGCATGTATGTTACATGGAAATTCTTGTCCATTAATTACAAATTTTATGGTTTTTGGTATCTACAACAATGTAGATAATCTTTTTACTCTTCGGTTTGAGGAATTTAAAAAACTTAAAGAAAATTTGAGTCTTTGTCATCACAGTCCCCAAAAATATGTGTGATTTCTCTGAACAGTGTCTGCAGATCTCTTATTTGTATGCCTCTGACGTAGCAGAGGGGCAGTGATATTCTTGGCTTTTTTCAAAACTACCTCTACCCTTTTTTATTGGGAAATATGTGTAATTTTCATCAAATTGGGAAATTGAGAATAAACCATGAATTTGACTGAAACTTCAATTTACAGACTCCCTTTCAAGAGTCAAACCCTGCTTTGAAGTAAGACCCATTTTTGTCAGTGATGATACATAAATAGGCCATCAAATCTGCACATATAGTCATTTTAGGCATGCAAAATGTATAAATGAGTGTTTTTCAGTTTGTATTCATGCACAATTACTACTGAGACTGCACTGTTTGGGAAAAAGTTGTCTTTTTGGGAATAATTTTTAGCCATTATTTTTTCAAATTGGGATTCTTCTCCAGGGGAAAAAGCCTTTATTCTCCACTAATCTAATGCAAACAATATCACTGAGGGGTATTCAGTTACCCTTGTCCATCCATACATCCCAAAGTTGGTTTCCGTTCTCTAACTTTAGTTTACCCAAACTAATGGTATGAAACTTATACAATATACACAATGCTTATTACCACTAAACACAGATTAAGTATGAATTTTGGTGACAGCTATTTAGCCGTTCTAGAGTAAAAGCCCCTTTACAAATGAAAAAAAAAATGCTGAATTTTTCGTTTCTGGTCTCTTCCTTTGCCTCAACCAATTGTTATGAAGCTCATACACAATGAATTCTAGTCAAATTGGCACCTGGTCAAATCGGCACCCGGTATAGTCAAATCGGCACCTAGTCAAATTGGCACCTGGTTAAATCGGCACTTGATATAGTCAATTCGGCACCCATGTTAGATTTGTTTCATATATATTTTTAACAGCATTTTTAGCAAAAACAGTAAAAATAAGGAATGGGTTGTCCTGAAATTTTTCAGTATTTATGCAAGAAGAGTTAATTAAGGAAGAGGTTGTCCAGAGATATTCACTTAATTTTATTCACATTTTTTTGGGGTTGATGTAAATATTTTTTTCTCTCATATAAACTAAATGTGTATTTTTAATTATATATAAGAGGTATTGGATATTTTTTATGCATTTTTTAACCAGTTGAACATTTTGCAGGATTGTTGGTTTAATACTGTTTAAACTTTCCTGAAAAAAACCTTTATTGTTAATTATTTTGCATGAAAGTTTGAATTATTGAAAGGGACTCATACATTTAGTTTTCTGTTTTATTGCTTCTAATTGTTTCATTGTTAAACAACAGCTTGGGTAAGGGCTTCGTTGTTTCTTATGAAGTTTTTGAAGTAACTACATGTATGTTATTAATTAATTGAAAAGAAAAATTATCAAAACGTCAGTCATAGAATGTTGGGAAAACTTTAAATAATAAACTTTTGTATTCTAACTGCTTGATGCGTTTTAATACATGCTAAAATCCAACCCCCAAAATAGATCATGAATTAATAGATTTTTAGAATTATTTATATTTATTATATCAAATATTATTGGATGCCGAATTGACTTTAAATAGGTGCCGATTTGACTAGATGCCGATTTAACCAGGTGCCGATGTGACTTTTTCTATGGGTGCCGATTTGACTTGTACCCATACACAATGTTTTTAACCACAAAATACATATCAAGTTTGAAATATTGGTGGTGTCACCTAACCGTTCTAACTTCTACAGTTATGCCCTTTACAAATGAAAAAATGCTGAACTTTTTCGTTTCTGTTATCTAACTTGATTTTGCCCTAACCAAATGTTCTGAAACTTGTACACAATTGTTATTACCACACAACTCCAATTAGGTACAAATAAGGTAGCGTCACTTATACTGTTCTTGATTTATGTTCCTTTATTATGTTTTATGCAAGAGGGGGCATCATCTGTGTCCGTGTCCAATGGACACATTGGCCAAAGTCACATTTATTTACTAATTTTTTAATCTTAACTTGCATGTATTCATAAGATAATGGGAAGAAATGTTTTGTGTATAAACAAACATTGGGAAATAGTGGCAGACCAAATAAAATTTTACTACTCAGGTGCATTAGACTAGTGGCTAATGATGCAGACTGAAAAGTTTCATCATTTTTCATGAATATGTGCCATTTCAAGTCTAAAAATATGGATTGAAAAATTCTCATTAAGAAATGAAACATGAAAATTTTTATTTGTATCTTATTCTTTTTCAGACTTAATTCAAAATGGGAACCAGAGTATATCTTGGGAGACTGTCGCATCATGCAAGAGAAAAAGATGTTGAAAGATTTTTTAAAGGCTATGGAAAAATAAGAGATGTCATGTTGAAAAATGGTTATGGTTTTGTTGTAAGTTGTAATTACAGTATACACATGTAACATCTATGCCCAGGCTGTGTTGAAGACTGAACCTTGACCTATAATGGTTTACTTTTATAAATTGTGACTTGGATGGAGAGTTGTCTCATTGGCACTCATGCCCCACCTTTCTATATCTATTGTTGTAAATAAGATGTATGTGTGTAACGTAATTCTGAAGTGCAGTTATTACCTTCGCACTTTGCAGTGATGTGTCTACCGTAATCAATGCCATTTTGCCTGTCTATTTAAAGTAAAATCTTAAATAGAAAACACAGAAACATTTGTCTTTATTGGTATTTTCCAAATTACAAGATTGTTGCGGTTCAAGCATTTATTATGGGAGAAGCTAGTTATTGGTTTGGTGTCACCGTGTTGAAATCCCATGACTATTTAAAGGTAAACACTATCCTTTAAAGGTCCCACTGCATTGAAGACCCATTGGTGGCCTTGGGTTGTTGTCTCTTTCACACATTCACCCTTTCTATTCTCTATTCTATTCCTTGGAAGAATGCCAGTGAACCAATGAAATATTAATGGCACAAAAACAGAGAAAAGTTGTTGGCCTGAGACCAGACATATTAAACTATTTCGTCAAATTACCATTAGAATAAAGAAATATTATAAATTTCTTAGTTTATAGGCTAGTTAATATGATGCCATATATTTTTTCCAGGAATTTGAAGACTACAAGGATGCAGATGATGCTATTTATGAATTAAATGGGAAAGATTTGTGTGGAGAAAGGTATAAAGATGCTCAATTTATAAATTCATAATAGTCAGTTCTAACATTTTTTTTACCTTGAGTAAAGGAGGTTTATAACATTCAATGTTTATAATTGGTAATTTTAGTTTTCAGTTCAAATAACAAAATTTTAAAATTATAACTTATTTAATTGATTTAAATATACTTTTCATAATATCGAAAACTATCAATGAGCTTTAAAGCAGAACTTATGTGAACCTTTTGTTGGAATCAATCTTATATTCTTTAAAAAAAAATGTAACCTTTAGCAGAATTGAAAGTGTTAGATACATGTAAGAAGAATATAGCAGAAAATACATTTTCCTAGATTTATCAAAATTTGAAACTTTTAAATATATTATACTGTTAATTATAGTCTTTCTTTTGTTTCAACAGATCACAAGAATTAGCAAACTTAATAATAATCTCTGTTTTCAATTAAAATATAATAAAAAATAATCACTTTTACAAGGATATTTGTATATCTGGGTTACTAGTATATTTATCTGTTATTGATTACCTGTCGGTCAATCAATGTTGTGTTATTTTCATCTATAACAATGCGATACAGTTACATTTTCGTGTGTATTTTCTCATTCAGCGAAAATTATACACAATGAAAATTTAAGATGCCTATTTTGTCCTGAAGTTGCGAAAAAAAAAAAATATACTGTATAATATTATGTATTACATGTACTTGATTTTAACAGAATTTTTAAGTTTAGAACATGCTTATATCACCTTGTGAAATAGGAACAATTCACATGAAAGGAATAACTAGAAACTCTGGGAATTTAATGCAACCTATATGGTTGACAAAGTAAGGTCCAAATGTATATTAGATTTGTATTGTTTCAGATGTACCGTTGAGCATGCTCGTGGAGCTCCTCGAGGTGATGATAGACGCGATGGAGGTAGAGACAGAGGAGGGTATAGGGACTATCCTCCACAGCGTAGACAAGGAAGAGGAGGAAGAGACAAGTAAGACAAACTTCAGTTCTACATGACAATCGATATCTGTTGTATTTAATAGTTGGACAAACTTCATCAGCCATTACTTTGTCTTGATTTCCTATACATTAAGAATTTATTAAAGTTTACAGTAAGTTCTTGACTGATATTCCATGTTTCATAAAAATAGAAACCAATAGAATTTAGTATGAAAGTACAAATTTTTGAAGAATAGAAAGGAAAAAAAAATGCTTTTAATCTTAAGTGGAAGCGAAGAATTTGGTATTATCTGACAATGTCCTCTTTTGAATTATAGTTACAGAAGGGGTGGCTTTGGACAGAACAGTGGTGGTGACAGGTACAGTATTATATATTTTACATTGAACTCATTGGCTATAATGTGTAAATTCCTTGTTATCAGTTCTTCTGTTTAATATCTTGTCATTTCTTTTGTTGTACTTCTCAGCACCGTTGAGTGTTTTATTTATATTTCTCTAATTTTAGTGCTATTTTTCAAATTTCCTGACTGGTGTGAGAATAATATTTCTCCTCACTAGTGAAAAATCTGTTCTCTGCAAATGATTGATTGGAATTTAATAGTGACTCTAAATTTTCTTGTTTTCTTCTGAATTTTCTTATTGACGTCATGAAAAAAGGCGACCATGTCTGATGACGTCACATCAAAAGTACACAACTTTCCTCAAATCTTTGAAAAGGAAGGATAAAAACTCATAAGAGAAACAGATTCCACCACTGTAACTCACGTATTACGATATTTCTCCACTCTCAACAGTTAAATTTTAATTATTTAAAAAGCTCTGCAAGCCTCGCACTTTAAATAGTAAAATTGAACTGTCTCGAGTGGAGAAATATCGTAATACACTTGTTGCAGTTGTGGAATTTATATATAGATGTCCATGGTAGCATTAAAAAAAATATAGAACTGTCCTTAATTGGTGATGCAGAATGATGTTAAGATGTTGAAGATGCAAATTGATGTTGGTGTTTTAAAATGATGATTCCTGAGTTGAAGTAGCAACATGAACATTAAGATGTTCCTTTATTGATGTTGCGAATGAAGTTAAGATGTTCCAACTTTGATGTGTTCAATGATGTTAAGATGTTCCCCTGTTGATGTTACTAAACGATGCTTCAGATGTTCAAGATAAAAAGAATCTGTCAGTTTCTTTGTAAAAACTTAAGGAAGGTAGTTTATGTGACCAGCTTTATACTAATAACATAAAATAAAAATGTAGACCCCAAAGCTTCTAAAGGATTTTTTAAAATGAAAATAGCAGGCTTTTATCATGTTTATTGGTGAAAAAGAATGTTTCTGTTTAAATGAATTGCATCTTGTTGAGATTGACCTTTATAATATTGATTTATGTTTTGAAGTATAATTGGAAAAATATGTTTAAATATATCTGTTGAATTTGGTTTTGGATCACAAAATAAGCAATTATTTGAGAGCAAGAGAGTAAGTGATACTTCAGTATTGCATAACATAACCATACTGAGACAATAGTAGAATAAAAGACTAAAATATTTTAGTGAAAATCTGATTTTTCAGCATAAAAAAATCTATGCAGGAAACCAATAATTCAAAAATGTAAAATTGTTAACAAGAAGTGCATAGCTTCAAACATCAAATTTTCAAAAATCAATTGAAGTTAACATTAATTCTTAATGCAAAATAATTTATCATCTGACAATTACTTTTTTTGAATTATAATTATAGAAGGGGCTTTGGACAGAACAACAATAGTGCTGAAAGGTACAGTATTATATGTTATATAGAAATTAACAGCCTTCATATTCAAATTTTATAATGCAAGTTTTGTTTGGCTTGAATTCTTGTTAATTCTGTTGTTAATTACGGTTGGACCTCTCAGCACTGTTAAGTTTTGATTTATATATCTATCCATCCATCAGGGTTGGCTAGTTTATCCACAGAACTACTGATGAATCTACTCCGGGAAGCATGATGTTATGAAAAATAAAACATTGTGTGGGTTAATGAGACTAATCTCAATTGACAATACAGAATGATGATTCCTTAGTTGAATTACTCGATAAGCAACATGAAGATTTTAAAAGATGTTCCGTTGTTGATGTTGCTATTGATGGTTAAGATGAGCCATCGTTGCAAATGACGATTCAGGATGATTCTTTGTTGTTTCAAATGCTGATTTAGATGTTCCCATGTAGAAGTAGTAATTAAGGCGTGAGATGTATATGATAAACAGAACCTAATAGTTTCTTAGTAAACATTAAATGAAAGTTATTATATAATAATACATGCATTAAACCTGGATGAAGACCACTTTATACTTTTAACATGAAAAAGTAAACCCCATTGTTAAAGCATCAGAAGGAGATTCTTTATAGAAATGATAGCAATCTGATGAATTAATGAAAAGAAAATGTTTCAACTTTATAAGTGTTTGTCCATGAAATTTTGGAATGGGCTGATAATGATTATTCTATTTAATGAAAATCTTAATCTAAATTTAAATAAGGATGCTTGGATAAAATATGCAAAGTAATTAAAATTTAAGAGAAGTACATGCAAAATATTACATTAATAGTTGTATAATTTTTTCACATAGCTTTTATCTGAATAAATAATTTTTGTTGCTCTTAATCAAGAATTAGTTGTAGGAGATATAACTTGAGCTTAAAATGTGTCTGAAATGAGATTTGAATATTTAAGGATAGGCTGTCTTTGTTTGAAGATGTGACAATTTGAAAACATTGAAGTTGGGAGTGTTATTGATAGATTTGCTTGATGTGGGTTGGTTATATTTTCCAAAGCAAATGTGATAGATTTACAACATCAATTGATAATTAACCAACACAGTGCAATAGCATTACAATTAGTTTTTGTGTACCTCTAAGAATTTTACCAATATTAATTAAGATTCTGAAATGGTGAAATCAGAAATGAAAACCAACTCCTTAATTCACATATAACTTGCTGAATCCATTAAAGCATGTAGATTATTAATAAAGACAAAACTATGATACACAGGTGTAGAATTAAGTAAATGTTAAAATTTCTGTGATTCCAAAGAGGGAAAGTACTTGAAAGTGCACTATCTATAAATCCTAAAAGATGTATCCAAATAATGCCAGAGTTAATATTTTAAGCAAAGAAGTATAATAATGTATTCTGTTACAGGTATGGACCACCTGCAAGAACAGAGCACAGGTTAATTGTCGAAAACCTTTCATCAAGAGTGAGCTGGCAGGTATGTGTGTTATATCTGTAAACAAAATCTTTATGGCTTTCCTAATTTATGTTATCAATGCTCTTGTTTTATTTACTCAACACATTTTAGAGTCTTTAAGGTAACTTTTGAAGATACTAGACGTTTGTCATCATTAGAAAAATTGAACTTGTTTTCCTCTTTTTAGATATAAAATGAACCTTGACAGAAGCTAATAAATTATTTAATGCTCAACACAAAATGGAACACTTTTCACTATCTTTATATTCCTTTTTAGGTTATCTCAAAAAATATTCAAATATTTAATTTATATTAAAAACAGCTGCTAATTTTATAAGGTGATAATGGTTTATCAGTCTTGTGAAATTTATGTCTTGAATTTTGGTGCCATGCTTTTCTTTACAATGCATAAACCATTTGCACAAGTGTTAATATAATCAATATTGCAACATTTAAAAGGAATAAACAGATTGTGATATTTAACATATTCATGTTTTATACCTAAATAGTATTGTCTTCTCTCATAAGCACCCTCAAAGGTGAGGTGACAGGAGCATGATGAAGGACGAAGGGTCTAATCACAGCTTCCTCCCCAAAAGTGCCACAAGGAATGGCTACTTCAATATGTTTCACTCTTGTTCTTGCTTATGAAGTGTTGACTGTACAACGAGGGGGTTTAGCTTGATGCTCATCTGTCAGAAGACAAAGAGGGTCCTACAAGGATGGGAAAGTCACGCTTTACATGACTAGCATGGTCAATCTTTGGAAAACAAAAAATATGGTGAATGCCAGTTGCTAAAGGTATCCGTACTTCCAGATTGGATAGTTCTTACTATCTCCCTATGTTCAGAAAAAGGGTAGAAAACTGCTGCTATGTAATGATGAAATAAACAGAAGTACACTTGAAGTCCTGATGCTCTCTCTAGCAAGGTTTCATTAAGCTCTCAGGCGATGTCAGTTTCTATTCAGTAGAGGTAATTCTGTTATTAAATGATACACATCTATTTTATGTATGAAGTAAGAGTATAATGAAATAGTAAAGATAAAAACAGTCATGTTTTTTGTTGAACTTTCAAAGCACTTGTTAATTATACCAATATAGATTCGAAATGTTGAAGCATTTTGAATAAGAGTATCATAGCAAAAGTTATGCAAAACATACAAAAAGTATAAAGGCATGTGTTTGTAAGGCTTTTTGGTTACAGTTGTTTAAAGATGTTATGATTAATTGATTGTTTTTGCAAATGTTTCCTATGGCAAATGTTTTGAATGTCATTGATGTTTTTAGCTCACCTGGCCTAAAAGGCGAAGTGACCTTTTCTCATCACTTGGCGTCCGTCGTCGTTAACTTTTACAAAAATCTTCTCCTCTGAAACTACTGGGCCAAATTTAATTAAACTTGGCCACAATCATCATTGGGGTATCTAGTTGAAAAAATGTGTGGGGTGACCCGGCCAACGAACCAAGATGGCCGCCATGGCTAAAAATAGAACATAGGGGTAAAATGTAGATTTTGGCCTATAACTCTGAAACCAAAGCATTTAGAGCAAATTGGACAAATGGGTTAAATTGTTTATCAAGTCAAGATCTATCTGCCCTGAAATTTTCAGATGAATCGGACAACTGCTTGTTGGGTTGTTGCCCCTGAATTGGTAATTTTTAAGAAAATTTTGGTGTTTTTGGTTATTATCTTGAATATTATTATAGATAGAGATAAACTGTAAACAGCAATACTGTTCAGCAAAGTAAGATCTACAAATAAGTCTGCATGAGCAAAATGGTCAGTTGACCCCTTAAGGAGTTATTGCCCTTTACAGTTAATTTTTAACAATTTTCATAAATATTTGTAAATTTTTGTAAATTTTAACAAAATATTGTCCTGAATAACTAATGGGCCAAGTTCATTATAGATAGAGATAATTGTAAGTAGCAAGAATGTTCAGTAAAGTAAGATCTACAAGCACATCACCATCACCAAAACACAATTTTGTCATTAATCCATAGATCTGTGTCTTTTGTTTAATATGCACATAGACCAAGGTGAGCGACACAGGCTCTTAAGAGCCTCTAGTTTGAAGGATATAAAGATTCAAGATTTGGAAACTATTAGAAAGTAGTGTAATGTCAAGTTATAAAGTTTCAAGGATAAGTTTCCATAAAGTTAAAAAAAAAATAGGTGTCTATTGTTATTATTATGAATACTCTAGTGATTCCAAACATCAAAAAAAAGCCTTAAAACTTGCCCTGCATTCAGCAGTTAATTTAATGTGCCTTACAATCACAAGCATTATTTGATTCCTTAAATTTGGCCTTACACAAGAGCTTTGAAATCAAAACACCAAAAGTTTTCAAGCAGTATTGTTGTTCCCATTCCCCAACATGCAGCCAGGATTTTTGTAAGTTTTTCATATACAATGATAGCTTGATAAAACCAGAAATATTTTCCAAGAATGAGGATTAAATATAGGTAGGTAGGTATAATGCAAAGTTATGTGGAAATTGAAAAGATAAAATTTATTAAGTACATATCTAACTTTGTTTTACAATTTTCTTATAAGGATTTAAAAGACTATATGAGACAGGCTGGAGAAGTCACATATGCAGATGCACACAAGCAGCACAAAAATGAAGGGTAAGTCATTACAATGATTACTATATGCATACTGTTGATTAATCTATTACCTTGCAATAAATTTTATGTTTGCAGAGAAAAAAATCTATTTCAAAATTACCTATTTTTTTGTTTCATAATTTGCTTCTTTAAAAGTAAATAAAAAAAATATTCACGTAAAACTATTCCATTTGAAAAGTGTTCTAAGGAATTGTTTAATGGATATGCAATTCATTTACAGAGTTGTTGAATTTTCCTCATACTCTGATATGAAGACAGCTTTGGATAAATTAGACAATACAGAAATCAATGGTAGAAAAATCAAGTTGATAGAAGACAGACCAAAAAGTAGTAGTAGAAGCAGTAGGAGGAGGTTTGTACAACTTATATTGAATTTAATTGAGTACGTGTAATTACATTTAATGAGATGGTTTGATATGTATTGTGTTTTAACCATATTTTTAATAAGTTGCATTTTAAATACAAATTATGCAAAAAGTTTCATCCTCTACTGTAAGATATTTCACATGATATTGGCAAAACATAATATAAATTTGAAATAAAAATGTATCCTGTAATATTGCGTAGGCCAAAATAAAATAGTATATGTGGTTCCAGATCCATCCTTAAAGTTAGGGTAGGAAGTAAGGGATTTAAAAAAAAAATAATATTTATTTTTACATTGAGTCCATGGAAGCAACATTCTGACTTCAGCAGAGCTGAATAAAAAATGTGGGTAAAAAAAAATCTATAGGGTAGATACTCTACTATATTTTTTGTGATGCTTGTTATCCTTTAAATTTTTTACATAAGATATGTTGAAGTACAACTCTATAAATATTCTATGAACTAAGTACTGTAAATTCAGAAATTAATGTGAATAATGCAACTTGGTGAATATTGGTATAAGAACTCTCATTTTGATATCTGATACATATATCTGTATACAGAATGTTCCTGAAATCACAATAGTTAATCTCAATTTTGGGCTTTCTTCAAAAATCGCAATAACAAATACAACCAATATTTTCTGTATTTACAGTATACACAAGTGAAAATGATGACCACCTTTCGGGTCTGAAATAACTGAAGACAATCATACCCAACGTGTACTGATTCACTTGTTTATCATATTGAATTTGATGTATTACAAATTCTAAATGTTGTTTGTGAGTAAAGAGTTAACCACATGTTCAATTTATTTAAGGTCGAGATCTCCAAGTAGAAGTAGATCCAGGTCAAGAGGAAGAAGGTCCAGGAGTGGAAGTAGAAGTCGTAGCAGGAGTAAAAGTTCAAGAAGCAGAAGTCGTAGTAGAAGTAAATCCAGAAGTCCAAGTGTAGACCGTAAAGAGGCTTCAAAGTCTAGATCAAAATCTCCAGAAGACCGTGGAGATAAAGATTGACATTTGGGAATTGTTTGATCATATTTTGATGTTTTCATTTGCCATTTAAATATATATAAACACTTGTGAATTATTTAGTGCATAAGGGTCAGTAGTAGTAAATGGCATAACACAGCATTTGCTAGATGAATGCTGCTTTTGTTGATGTAATAATGTAAACTTTCAGACAGTTTTTGGAGCATGATAAATCACAAACCATCCTTTTTACTTTTAATGTTGAATTTTTTAAAGCAGTGATATAAGGGAAATATCATTGTAAATATCTTATATATTTTGTAATGCTGTATTGATCATGTGTACATAAATATCATTGAAAATGTTCATTATACTGAGGAAATAAAATAGAATTTTAAACTGTACAAGGTGCATATCAATTACAGAGATGATTCACCTGTTGTCTATCCATTACTTTGAAAGAAAAACCTTTCATGGATATAAGAAGATGTGGTAGGAGAGCCAATGAGACAACTCTCCATCCTAGTCTCAGTTTGTAAAAAGTAAAGCATTTTAGGTCAAAGTACAGCTTTCAACACTAGGCTTGGCTCATGCCTATTAACAGCAAGCTCTAACGGACCCAAAATAACAAGAGTAAAACATGCATTCTTTGATGAATTGGGTCCTTCCAATTAATTGATGGAAGGTCTCTAGTAACAAGTTTTTATGTGTTTTTGTCCATCACAGCTTGTTTCTGCTCTGGTTTAAAACCCTTGGAGTTTGTTGATGGATCTTGTACCAATAATTCACCACCCCTCCCCTTTCCTTGTCTTGTACAAGGAAGAAAACATTGAAAGTCATGGTCTAGAACATTTCAACTATGTCAGCAATTACATATGGACAATTGTTTCTGCTTTTCATTTTAAAACCTCTTTGAGGTTGGTAATGAATAAATAGTCACTTATAAATTTCTGCCTTCTGTGGTTATAAGCTATTTTATTTGTCAAAAGAATAATCCTATTTGCATCAAAATTTATTTATTTACTTGATATGAGCCCTCTATGGTGACTTCCGTCAGTATTCTCTAGTTAAATGGTACTCTATACACTGGAAATGGATATATAGATCTGCATTCATCACAAGTTTTAACTCAATTTAATTGACATTCATATTTATAGTTATCAAGAAGAAAGGTATCCTTAACACATTGTGAATGATTTGATGAATAGTAAAACATTGTGTATGAAAGAAACGGATATGAAGATTTGTCAGATGGATTAAACTTTTGTTCTGACCAGTTTCCCTTTGCTGTCTTGATTTAGCGAGGGTATTCCTTCTTCATGGCATATGAAGAGGACCATTTTTTAATGTCATTATCTCCACACTAGAAAATCAGTTCTTGGTATTCTTTTTGGGTTGTTTTATTTTAGATAATTTTGTGTTCTACTCAAGCTCTAGTTATCAAATATCCAATGAATCTTCAAACTAAACATGACTGGTATTTCTGTATCAAACCTATTATACACATATCCTAATGGTCCTACTTACTACAATTTGATAACTTTGATAGGCAGACATGTAAAACATGAATGGAAACAGAAATTTAACACTCTATTAAGTAGATCTATAAATGCATTTTTGAACCGGCCATTCTCAATATGTCGCCACTCAGGAACAGAAGAATTGACAAAATTCTAATATATATCATAGATATATAGATATAGGAAGATGTGGTGTGAGTGCCAATGAGACAACTCTCTATCCAAATAACAATATGAATGACTTGCAGAATTTTTCTGAACACCATGATTACCATGTTAAAGATATGAGAAAGATACCAAAGGGATGTGCAAACACATTAGTCGAAAACATACTGATAATGTCTTAGCAAAAAAAACGAAGGAAAGACAAAACACAACATTAGAAAAAAGTTAAATAAAAAAAATACCGAACTCCAAGACAAATTCCCTGAAGTGGAAGTAGTTGAGAGAAGCAGACCAATTTATGAGAATAAAATCTCCTGCACAGTAAGAATTTGCGAGTTGACATGAATTATCATTGCTATGGTAATGATTAAAATTTAACTCTTAACAAAAACGTTAGAATTTTTTAAATACTTTTAATTTTCTACCCCAGAAATAGATTACCTTTGCTATATTTGGCAAAAACCTTAAGGTATTTTAGGTCTTTCAATGCTCTCCATCTTTGGACTTTATTTGTCCTTTTTAACTTTTTCATTCGAGCATCAAAGGTGAGTCTTCTGTAGACCAAACCCATGTCTGGCATACACATTTTGAATCCTGGTAAATATGACTAGATTATTTAGTCTGGTGTAATGCTGATTTATTCAAAATTTATAAGTTAAAAGGCTGTGCTGAATTACAAAACGACGATGAGGTACCTACAGTGCATCTAAAAGAGAGGGATGAAAAATACCAGAGAGACAGTCAAACTCATAAATCGAAAATAAACTGACAACCCCTGGCTAAAGATGAAAGGAGACAAACAGACAAACAATAGAACACATGACACAACATAGAAAACTAAAGAATAAGCAACACGAACCCCACCAAAAACTGGGGGCGATCCCAGGTGCTCCAGAAGGGTAAGCAGATCCTGCTCCACATGTGGCACCCGTCGTGTTGCTTATGTTATAAGAAATCCGGTAAATAGTCTTATTCGGTAGGTCACATTCATGAAAGGGAAGGTGATTGTTGTTACAAGGTAAGGAACATATCCCATATCATTTGTGAAACGGTTATTCCATAACGGCCAACCAACTCGTGATGGCGTCCGTAAAATTAACAAAAGGATGATTTCAACTGCACCTTATGGAACTCTTGGTTTAATAGCTTCCTTGTGAGCAACAACCATCTATTAAGAAATCATGATAGGAAATGCAAGCACGGGAATATCGTATCAATTGGGAGATATATACCCCGTATGCAGGTGCTGCTGGAATGTTGCTACTTAGAAATGGAAAGTTCACAATTAGAAAGTAAGTTTTGTTTTCAACAGACCCTCATTGTCAATTTCTAGATGTAAGTCGAGAAATGAGGCCGACTTAAATGTATCTGTTGTATCCTTTATCTCTAGTTCGATGGGATAGATGCGTTCAACATAGTCACCAAATTTTGAATTATTTAGTGGAAGAACGTCATCTATATAGCGGAAATCTGTATACAACGTTTGGATAAGTTGTACTAATTTTTCTGGTATTCCATCATGTCCATAGCTGTTTAAGATCTTCCATAAGATTTCTCTGTTTATACTGTCAAAAGCTTTCTCAAAGTCTAAACATTTTATCATCATTTGCCTCTGCCATTCTGTGGTTGCAACAACTCGTTTCTGTTCTAAACCCTGCCTTTACTTTTCTAAGTTTGTTGTCAATTGCTGTTTTAATTTCTATCTTTAAGTAATTTTGCTGAAAATTTTATTTGGGATTGTTAATAAATTGATTCCTCTCCAGTTATTGCAGTTTGTGAGATCACTTTTTTAGCCAGTCGTATGTTGTTACCTTCTAACCAGTTTTTTTTTAGCTCACCTGGCCCGAAGGGCCAAGTGAGCTTTTCCCATCACTTTGCGTCCGGCGTCCGGCGTCCTGCGTCCGTCGTCGTCCTGCGTCCGTCGTCGTCCGTCGTCGTTAACTTTTACAAAAATCTTCTCCTCTGAAACTACTGAGCCAAATTTAATCAAACTTGGCCACAATCATCATTGGGGTATCTAGTTTAAAAAATGTGTCCGGTGACCCGGACAACCAACCAAGATGGCCGCCATGGCTAAAAATAGAACATAGGGGTAAAATGCAGTTTTTGGCTTATAACTCAAAAACCAAAGCATTTAGAGCAAATCTGACATGGGGTAAAATTGTTTATCAGGTCAAGATCTATCTGCCCAGAAATTTTCAGATGAATCGGACAACCCGTTGATGGGTTGCTGCCCCTGAATTGGTAATTTTATGGAAATTTTGCTGTTTTTGGTTATTATCTTGAATATTATTATAGATAGAGATAAACTGTAAACAGCAATAATGTTCAGCAAAGTAAGATTTACAAATAAGTCAACATGACCGAAATGGTCAGTTGACCCCTTAAGGAGTTATTGCCCTTTATAGTCAATTTTTAACCATTTTTCGTAAATCTTAGTAATCTTTAACAAAAATCTTCTCCTCTGAAACTACTGGGCTAAATTAATCCAAACTTGGCCACAATCATCTTTGGGGTATGTAGTTTAAAAAATGTGTCCGGTGACCCGGCCATCCAACCAAGATGGCTGCCACGGCTAAATATAGGACATAGGGGTAAAATGCAGTTTTTGGCTTATAACTCAAAAATCAAAGCATTTAGAGCAAATCTGACGGAGTGAAATTGTTTATCATGTCAAGATCTATCTGCCCTGAAATTTTCAGATGGATTCGACAACCGGTTGTTGGGTTACTGCCCCATAATTGGTAATTTTAAGAAAATTTTGACGTTTTTTGTTATTATCTTGAATATTATTATAGATAGAGATAAACTGTAAACAGCAATAATGTACAGCAAAGTAAGACCTAAAGATAAGTCAAACATGACAAAAATGGTCAGTTGACCCCCTAAGGAGTTATTGTCCTTTATAGTCAATTTTTAACAATTTTCATAAAATTTGTAAATTTTTACTAACATTTTCCACTGAAACTACTGGGCCAAGATCATTATAGATAGAGATAATTGTAAGGAGCAAGAATGTTCAGTAAAGTAAGATGTACAAACACATCACCATCACCTAAACACAATTTTGTCATGAATCCATCTGCTTCCTTTGTTTAATATTCACATATACCAAGGTGAGCGACACAGGCTCTTTAGAGCCTCTAGTTTAGGTATCTTCATATTTTGCCAAGTCTTTTTAAATAGTGTGTGTAGAACGTTCACTGTTAAGGCGGGATCTTATTTAAATAGTTCTGATGATAGCTTATCGTTTCCGGGGCTTTATTGTTTTAAGGCTCTTAACTGCTCAAATAATCTGATGGTAATGGAATTTTCTATGTTTAATTGAAGATCGTGTTCTGCGATGGGTCTGTTTCCTGTTCTGTCATATTAATACTTCTTTGAAATGTTCATTCCATCTACTCTCTTGTTCTCTCTCCAATGTTATTAGATGACCTTGTTTGTCTTTTACTGGCATGTTGGTGTTTTTTGTGGTCACACAGTTTCTTTGTGGTTTGATAAACATCATCCATCCTTTGCTCTGAAGCAGCCTTTACAACCTTTTTCGCCATTGCTTCAACAAGTCTACTTGATATTCTCCGTTTTCGTTCATGATTCCACTTCCATGTTTTTCATTATATTCTCTCAAATTCCACTTCCATGTTTTCCATTATTCTCTCCAAATTTCTGTTATGTCACACTTTAGCATTGAAATTTCTCATGATGATTATTATGTCTTTTTTGAGGATTTTCTCTATCTCAGCTTGGAGCATTTCATAGAATTCCAACTGTATTTCTTTATCAACTTCATTTGTTGAAGAATAGACTAGAATGATTGATGTATTGATAGGTTTTGTACTCAGTCTTGCTGTCATTATACTTTCATTGACTAATTGTACTCAATGAGTGATTTTGTAGACGCTTTGCTGAGGAGGAAGGCAATTTCTCTCTGGTGTTTGTCGTCTTATCTTCCAGAGCATATGATTGTTTCTCCTTTATTAGTCAGGTTTTTGCCAAACCCTTTCCATCTGCATTCACTTATCCCTAGTATGTGCAGCTTATTTTCCTTCATTTCTCTTACACTTTGGAAATTGTTAGTAGACTCTTTATAGGAGTGATTGCTTTTAAATGTGAGTTTGAATATTGGAGACAATGGTGTTACCAGTATTTTCCTTATGTTCTTGTTCACCCCTGTATGGACTTAAATTTAAACTTTGTTATTGTCTTGCGATTTTTGGTGTAAAGTTGATTACTATATGGCAGTGTGTTACATATCGTTTTGACCTTAATGTGACCTTGATCTACGTCCTCAAAGTCAAAATAATTCTGTAATATCCCATGTACGAAGTTTCAGTCTGTCGTTTGACATAGTGCATCAGTGATCAAGGTTAAAAGTGATTTATCTATATTTGGGGTATGGAATTATTGAAAGGTGTACATGTCTGTTTGCCAGGCATCATCTCAATTTGACCTCACATTCAAAGTATATTGATTTCAATGTCAATGTGAAGGTTTTGTGGTTTGGTCTGCTTCTGTTAGCAAAAAATGTTACCTATTTTTGGTTGATCTGATTAGCATGGATCATGGTTAACGTTAAGTTTATGTGATATTAGTAATAAAACCTTTATCACAAAGTTTTTTCAAAATCAACTCAATCCTGATCAGAGGATCAGGTGAGACATTTCAGTATGTGTATGTCTTGTGGGTTTTTTTCTTTTTAGTTTCTGCACCTTCGAGATGGTTCTCAAGGGTTATGCCACTTTCCCTAGTATATATACTGGTACTGTGGATTCATTATTATTCGTTGGATACAAATTTTCGTGGATTTTGTGGGTACAGATGACAAACAAACTTCCATTAGACTGTTACCATATGAACTAGCGCGTTAAAAATCCAGCTCAGTATGTCAGTCTAGTACAAAGCAGGGTTAATATTCATATTACATTAACAGGTCCTCATTTATACAATGTATATGCATTTAATTTATAGTTGGACTTTAAACAGCAAATCATCCTTGTCTTTGTATGTGGTTCTTGTTAAAATAGCAAACATGAAGCAATTGTTGATGCTGAGATAAAACAAGCATAAACTTGACCTTTCAGTTATCCAATGATGATCATATAAAAAAAATACTAGTTTCATTCAGCATTTTAATATTACTGTTAATCACAAAACACAAATAAGACATCAATATAATTGGCAGAATTATATGTTAACATACTAACTATAAACGTTTCATACCCTGCAAATTGATATAGTTTAGTTATACCAGTTTGTCAATATGACAATGAATTGTGTCATTTTTGTTATTTTACATCAACAGAGTTTTGCTACTTCCACGCTATTTAGAGTTATCAATAGTTTAGTATTTTTTCTTGTGTTAAGCATGAGACTTTGGTATACTAATGGGCAGTGATTGAGCTGCAATCTTTTAATTCACATACTAGGAAAGCAAATTTTTCAAATTTGTTATTGGATATTATTATATCTCATATTTACTTTATAAATTATAGACAATTCCGGTATTTCTACTTAATTGTCTGATAAAGACTATTTACCGGTTAAAAGAAATTATTGTCAGAATAGCCAATAAATACATTGTTAGTGTAAACAATTACATTATTTTTGTCTTAATTCATATCAGACTGTTTGAGATATTAAAGCTCAAAAGTATGCAAAAATTATTGTAGAAACTTCTTGTTTGAGTCTACCACGATGTGCATAAATAACAGCAGATTTCTCTCTATACAAGTATCAATCTTTTTACACTGTAATTTCTTAGATAAATATAAATTGGATAATTATATTCATATCACAAATTAAACCTAGTATTATTGTAAAATTGTTGCAATAGATTTTGAAGACTGTGACTGGATTCAATGATAAAAACTTTCCTTACAAAATCACAACAGATATATAATGGTATTTACAGTTACTGCATTCTATATGTAGTGTTCCTTACTAGCCATGAAAGTTATCAAACTGAGACAGACATTGCTGCTAAAATGGAACTTCTTATTTAGATTTTTTTTTATATTATTATTAAATAGTTGTAAATGTGTAATGAATAAAACAAAATTTCCATATTCTAAGATTTTAAAACATATTCCATATATCTCTGATTAAAATAGTATTGGCTTTAAACCATTAGAAAACATTTAACATCTGCATATTTAACTTGAATGGTTTCTTAACTTTAGGATAGATTGTAACCTTATCTGTTGCATGGTTTCGTGCCGCAAATAACTTTATAAACTTGATAATTAGATTGGTATTTCTACCATAGTAGTAGGTAAGGAAATTAATGATTGGAGTGAGTTGAGTTCAAAAGTTCACTTCCGACAGGGTATTTAAAAGCAAGTAGACACTCACAAATACATGAAAAGATATATAATACTTTTTAAAACAAGACAAAATATACAGTAAATATTACACTATGTAAGTCATATTTGCACATTGCCCATATATATACACATAAATAAAGCTAACAACCATTGGTTTCAGCTTACTGGCATGACTGAGTAAACATTAACAATGATAAACTTTATGAGAGATTTCTCATGAGATTATTAACACTTCCATCTGTACAAAACAAAAACTTTTATCACATACAAAGCTAATTAGAAATATGTATACATCAGCACAGTGTACTACAACTACTGTCTTCTTATCTAGTTTAATTAAAGTTCTATGAATAAAAAATTGAAAAGTATATTTAAAAAATTTTACTTGCCAGATAAATTGAATGACAAAAAGATGGCTAATTTTCTTGGTTATCAAAATCAATACTTTCATCTCTTTCAGGCATAAAAAATTAAAAATGTAAACCTTAGAATAATAAAAGACGAATCATTTTATGTACAGACATGAAAATAAAATCCATGAGTAAAAATTGCAATTGAACTTCCTGAAAATAACATGGCTAAAAAAATTTCCATGTATACAGTACTCAATATGATGCTTAAAACTGCAAATAAAAAGAGGCCATTGAAAAAAAATTCCAAAGGATTTAGCCTTTAATAACAAGCGAAAACCAGATGCTCCGCAGGGCGTAGCTTTATACGACCGCAGAGGTTGAACCCTGAACGGTTAGGGCAAGTATGGACACAACATTCAAGCTGGATTCAGCTCTAAATTTGGATTGTGATTAAATAGTTGACACAGCATAGGTTTCTGACACAGAATGAATGTGTTCTAATGAACTTAAAATTTTTGTTTCTCTTAGAGCAATTCACTATGCTGTTGAATATTAATCCTCTCAAAAAAATGTTTGAAGAAATTTTCTTTTTTATTTATGAAATTTCAAATGAGAAAAATTGAACCCAATTTTTTTAATCACATCCCCCTTTCCCTTATTCCAAAACTAATCTCAATTAAAATTTCTAATGGAGTTTGCAACAATAACTACTCATTTAAATACATCATAAAATATTAAGATGTAAAAAAACTGCTTGTTATCACTGAATGGTAAAGATTATTTTAATTTATCAGTTGGTAGTAAAAAGTGAATATACATTGTATATTGTATATAACAAAGATTTAAGTTGATTCTGGACAAAGAAAGATAACTCCAATTAAAAAAAAATCTTGCTATTGCACAATATTTTGCAATTAGATATTTCTTGCTTACTATTCTGGACAAAGAAAGATAACTCTAATTAAAAAAAAATTTGATATTTCACAATATTGTGCAATTAGATATTTCTTGCCATTGCGCAATACTGTGCAATTGAAAAGACTTGCTATTGCACAATACTTAATATAATAATTTTAGATCCTGATTTGGACCAACTTGAAAACTGGGCCCATAATAAAAAATCTAAGTACATTTTTGGATTCAGCATATCAAAGAACTTCAAGATTTCAATTTTTGTTAAAATCAGACTAAGTTTAATTTTGGACCCTTTGGACTTTAGTGTAGACCAATTTGAAAACAGGACCAAAAATGAAGAATCTACATACACAGTTAGATTTGGTATATCAAAGAACCCCATTTATTCAATTTTTGATGAAATCAAACAAAGTTTAATTTTGGACCCCGATTTGGACCAACTTGAAAACTGGGCCAATAATCAAGAATCTAAGTACATTTTTAGATTCAGCATATCAAAGAACCTAACTGATTCATTTTTTGTCAAAATCAAACTAAGTTTAATTTTGGACCCTTTGGACCTTAATGTAGACCAATTTGAAAACGGGACCAAAAGTTAAGAATCTACATACACAGTCATGACAGTTAGATTCAGCATATCAAAGAACCCCAATTATTCAATTTTGATGAAATCAAACAAAAGTTTAATTTTGGACCCTTTGGGCCCCTTATTATGTTGGGACCAAAACTCCCAAAATCAAACCCAACCTTTCTTTTATGGTCATAAACCTTGTGTTTAAATTTCATAGATTTCTATTTACTTATACTAACGTTATGGTGCGAAAACCAAGAAAAATGCTTATTTGGGTCCCTTTTTGGCCCCTAATTCCTAAACTGTTGGGACCTAAACTCCCAAAATCAATACCAACCTTCCTTTTGTAGTCATTAACATTGTGTTTAAATTTCATTGATTTCTATTTACTTAAACTAATGTTATTGTGCGAAAACCAAGAATAATGCTTATTTGGGCCCTTTTTTGGCCCCTAATTCCTAAACTGTTGAGACCAAAACTCCCAAAATCAATCCCAACCGTTCTTTTGTGGTCATAAACCTTGTGTCAAAATTTCATAGATTTCTATTAACTTAAACTAAAGTTATAGTGCGAAAACCAAGAAAATGCTTATTTGGGCCCTTTTTGGCCCCTAATTCCTAAAATGTTGGGACCAAAACTCCCAAAATCAATACCAACCTTTCTTTTGTGGTCATAAACCTTGTGTTAAAATTTCATAGATTTCCATTCACTTTTACTAAAGTTAGAGTGCGAAAACTAAAAGTATTCGGACGCCGGACGACGACGACGACGACGACGCCGACGCCAACGTGATAGCAATATACGACGAAAATTTTTTCAAAATTTGCGGTCGTATAAAAATAATAATTTTAGTATGAATAATTGCTTATTTTCAACTCTCAATGGTATGAATCAAGAACTGTATATGCATTTATTAGTTATCCAATTATTTTTTAATTATCTCAATAATATGAAACTTAGTATAATTCTGGTGCATATTGCAGATCATTTCAAGCAAAAATTATGAAGCTGGTTTAATTACAGCAATGTTCATCACGTCATATTTAGGTTTAATAAAAAATAACATCAAATGATTTAAAAAAAATTACACTGTAGGTCATAAAAAGAGAATATAAACAAATGTAAATCATAAGTATCTAAAGCCTAATAAATCGGTGTATATTTGATCTGGTAGAAAAGAGACAAATTCAGAAATTCTGAATATTTGATTATTAGAAATATTGGTGGGATTTTACCTCATGTAAAATATATATTATAAAAAGACTTGTGAAAATATAGTTAACTGACTTCTAAGTAAATTTACAGTTCACAGATTTATCACAATCATAATAAGATAGTATATTAAATGTGTGATGCAGATTTAAAAAATAAATAAAAATCATTGCTTTCTGTAGCACACAAGAGCTGGCCAATGGACAAATTCACTGTCAAAGAGGCTAAGAGCCTATACTTGGATCACATTACAACTATGACAGATGTCTTTAACTGCCTTCAAAAAGGCTATGCTTGATGTATTAAAACATAAATACTCTTTGTAGGTACCATCACCTCAAAGAATAATTATTTTCGTCACTTAATACAACTATAAATAGGAAATGTAAATCTTCAACCTAAATCAAATGTAAAATGTAAAAATTTTATCAGAATATCTTTCTTTGCTAAAAACTGTTAATAAATGACAGTGTTTTGTCGTTAATAAAACCATAAAAATTAAGAGGGAATAGAAAAAGATCTATAAAACAAGACAATATCACAGTAAATATTTTTTTTGATTTTTATAAAAGGAAAAATTATTTAATCTACAGAGCATGAGAGAGACACTAGTCTTTGTGGATTTCATGAATATGACTATCTATTCAAATATAGCAATCATATTTTAAAATGTCCAACACTTCTTATTTTTAAAGGATACATTGTCAAAATCATATTTCACATTCAAAACACTATTATTTTTATTAATCAACTGTTTCTAAGCATTGAAATAGAGATTTCAGAATAATAATTATTTATCCTTCAATTACTTCCCCTGAAACAATGAAAATTTGTATGCTTGAAAAACTGTATGCTTAAAGTATTAAAATAATTTAACAAATAATAAAAAAAAACTTAAACACAGAAGGAAATTTAATACACTTTTGTAGAATAAAGTTTGTTTAACAAAGTCATATGACAAATGCAAGTAAAATTAGTAATTCATCGCCTGTTAAAATTTTAAAGTTTAATTCTGAACTATATCTTGCTTTAAAGATTATCATATCTTGTTTATTACTCAATTTATTTCACTTGACTGGGCGGAGTTTAAACGTTTCACTCATAATAAACCATTCCATCTATAGATAGGTGTTTTAGGATAAACTCATCAATGAAGTGTCTAGTCATTCTTTTATAAATTCCTTTGATGGCACTGATAGGTGATTAGAAATCAATAACAATTATAACAGCAATCATCATAATCACACACATCTTCAAATAGACTGTTCTTATGCAAATTAAAACGTAAGCTCCGCCCGATCAGTTGAAATGACATTGGTAATATATATGGTTTACAGAATAAAAAACACTATTTTGATTGGTCATGGATTATGAACTAAGACGAGATGTATCTCACAAATTATTCAAGCGCTGCCTTCAAAATATACAAATAAAATACTGCTGACAAACATTCACACAACTAAATAATAAAAACATTTTGCATGTGCTATGGAACTGTAATATCTTTGGTAACCATTTGTTCTATGTTGGACACAAAACTGAAAAAGAATATAACAATATGATTTCATGTTAAAAGATAAAATTACAACTTTTGAAAACATTATTACATAAGTATTTGATCAATGAGATAATTCATAAATGTTTCATTTTTGTAGTCATGTCTGCAGCAGGGCTTCCAAAACGGTCATATATTCCGGACATTTGATTTATGTCCGGTAAAAGTCCGGCTGGGCAAAGCATGAAACGGTCATATACATTTTTGTTTTCAAGGTTTTTTCGGTCATTTTAACATAATTAAGTCACGATCTTTTTGACCCAACCTTTTGCCTTTAACATCTACACATTTCCGGTCATAAAAGTGACATGATGATTAATTACTATCAAAACAACCCCTACTTTAATACTTTCTAATTTTAATCAAGGCTAATTAGTTGTTGGACAGGTGATATCTACCTGTTCAGGTGACAGGTAAACAATGTTCATTACCGGACATCGTATAAATTGATCGGTCTATTCACAATTAGTCTCTTACATTTCAGCAGTTTGTAGCTCATTGATTTAGTCCAAAAGATTAAAATTATAAGAAATTAGTTTATCTACTTGATTTGATAAAATTTTTTAAAAGGTTTAAATGAAAAATCGTCAGAACTAAGTCGAATGAACTAGAACACGTGTGCGCATGTGCAGAGGTGGGAAATTTAATTATGCATCCTTTATTTCTTCAAAATGCTAAAATTATCATTGATACCTGTATCTTAACGTTCATTTCAAGCATTTTGTTGAAGAAATAACATGGAAAGAGCTTCTTCACTTGTCATGCTTTGCAAACGTACACGGATTTTACGTATCCGTTTACGGTCCATGTTTTACCATTGTCAAGTCAACATCCGGTTTTAGAAAAACGTGATTTTAAAAACGAAAATGAAGTTTTTGACATGTCATTTTGCACAAATAAAGAGTCTATGGCAGATATGAGCACACTGATGTGCACACTTTAAATGATGCACTGCCAATTTAACAGTTTACATCCAAACATCCAAAACAAAGTAAAGTTTAAAATCGTTTTTTTAATTTAATGTCATTATCATTGG
The DNA here is from genome assembly GCF_965363235.1 of Mytilus galloprovincialis. Lineage (NCBI taxonomy): Eukaryota > Metazoa > Mollusca > Bivalvia > Mytilida > Mytilidae > Mytilus > Mytilus galloprovincialis. The sequence continues at coordinate 55,470,952 of NC_134840.1, forward strand.
AATGACCATCTGATTACCATAATTGAGTTTTGTGACTTAGTCTTAAGGAATTAAAATCGGGATCAGATATAAAATGTCCGGCTGGCTCAAATGTTTTTTGGAAGCCCTGGTCTGCAGATCTGACTATGTTGTGTAAGTGTTATAAAAATATTGCTCTGGTATGTCATCTAAATTAACAGCTTCAGAATTTACATCTAACTTCCACTCAAACTAAAGTGTAAAATTTTACTATTTTCAATCCTAAGAGTACATGTTTTTTTTTTTATTATTACCAATATGGGGGTATAAAGGGAAAACTGTCATTGATGTACCTATCTTTTTATACATGATGATACGTTTATTTAAGAAATAATTGATGCAAGCTATACTTTATTGTAGTTTTAACATGGATAGGCATTACATTCGTGATTATTTTTGCCCAAGCGATAGTGAGGGCTAAAATAACACGAATATAATGCCTACCCATGTTAAAACTACAATAAAGAATATTTTGCAGCAATTATTTTTATTTTGACTTGGACAATTAAGGTAAGTTCTATGTTCGATGTGTATAGGTGTAGAACGTTTGTGTAGACTCTTCCATGAACCTCCCTTTTTTGTATGTAAACTAGCAAACGACTGGCAATGTGATTTTTCAGAGGGAGATGTTTCAAACAGCCAGCATGAACGGTTGTCGTATCTAGGTCAAATATGTCAATTTCAATATGCAACACGTTACAGTCATAATAAATGAATTAGTAACAACAAAGTGCATCATTTAAGAGGTTGAAAATGTTTTCAGTTAATCAAATATATAAAATTAATGCCAATTTGATAAAATTCATTATCTGTAAAAGTCAATACATGCATGTGCAAACAAATTTTATTGGATTTAGAGCATGGGTTTATTCATAAAGCGAATGAAGCACGTCATATTAGAATCTCCATTCTTTCATCTATAATAATGCATTATTTTGCACTAGACTCACCTTTAAGTATATAATCTGTTAACAATGTAGGAACTGTAGGACTGTCTGCATTTATAGCTTTCAGAACTGAAATAAAATATGTGGTAATTAGAATGCCATTTATCTTCAAATTCAGCCATTAAGAAGTGTGCTATACAAAAGAAATAATTTTAACTACATGTACTTTGAACTACCAAGTTGTCATGTTAGTATTGCAGCTTGAAAACCTTAAGAATTTTAAGAAAATAAATGTGGGGTTATTCAATCAAATTTTGTGTCCAAATCACTGAGATAGTAAACAGAAGATTGGATCAAATATGGTAAAAGTGCTATATATTTTCTGGAAAATCAGCAGACATACTTTTTGTAATTTTGAAAATTTGGTGTTGATAATTCTTCGAATGTATCTGTTTATTTATTCATAACTTTTTCCCACCTCGAAATTACCAGACCGACATATTATACATAATTTGATGGGACTGTCATAAAAGTGAGAGGTTTAGCACTTTAAAACCAGGTTCAATCCACCATTTTCTACATTTGAAAATGCCTGTACCAAGTCAGGAATATGACAGTTGTTGTCCATTAGTTTGATGTGTTTTATCCTTTGCTTTTGCAATTTGATTAGGGGCTTTCTGTTTTGAATTTTTCTCGGGAGTTCAGTATTTTTGTGATTTTACTTTATACAGACAGCCATCAATTTTGAAGATTGTGTGTTGATCTCTGGATGTTTTAGGGGTTTGTATTATGGTATGATGTCGTCGTCTGCGTTGTTGTCTGAAGAGAAGGCTGGGATTGAGTTTTTTTAAGAGGTCCATATTTTATTTTCCAAATTTTGAAGTTTCAAGAAGAATCTTCAATTGCACAGTATAAAGTAATAGATTTTTTACCACATTTCTTTTGTTTCAGAAACCCGTTTTATGTCAAAAATTGAATTTCAATCCAAATTCAGACAGTATCAAGCTTGTATATTGTGTTCAAATTTGGTCCAACTGTTTAGGATTTGGCCTCTGCGGTCGTTTCAGGCTGTGCTAGGAGAAGCGATTTATTTGGATGTTTTAGGGTAGCTGTCTCAAGTACTGTTCATGATAAAGTGCCTTCAATAAAATCCTGTCGACTTACTCTTAATATAAATCTGTAACTGATCTGATGTTGGTGGTCCTCCAAATGAATGGTATGGTATTACTGTTGTCAAGAACTATAACAAAAAATGCTGAATTATTATACTAAATATGAAAATAACTCTAGTAAAATAATTCTAACAGTTTAAACAGAATACCGATTTATTCATGAATACCATAGTAATTAGAATATGTTTACCCATTTATATGTGTTCTGTTGTATGTTCTACCACTTTTAGTGCACTGTACAATGTTGTGAAGGATTGTAGTTAATTGCATGTTCCTACGATTCTTACAATTAATTAATGAGGAAGACTAATCAAGAAGGCACCTTTTTGATTATAGTATGTGAGATATGGAAAACTTATCACTAATCTAAAATGAGGTCAGTCATGGTTTTCTGTCTGATGTAAATCTTGCATGGTTTTACAGGGTTTTGTTTGCAGCTGTCTTCTACCTTCTGAAATATAAAGGTCTATTCGAACAGCTTATGTCGTTGCTGTTGCCAAATAAGCATCCCTACATTTTACATTCACCAGTTTTCGTTGAAGGAGGTAAAAATGAACTAATGTCATGTATATATGTCAAGCACCTGATCAATAAAATTTATCCTGACAATATGCACACTTAGAACATCTAGTATGTGTGCTAAAATTGCCTGCAAAAAAATATAGACCAGCATTGAAATGGTAGGAGTTGCATGAATAGAGTAAGAAAATTTAGCAAAAGTTATCAAAAATTTAAATAAACACAAAAATATTGTCACATCTGTACAGTGTAACCTGCCTAATCTGACACACTTACAGACCAGAAAAAAATGTTAGATCAAGCAGGGTGTCTGATTACTCAGGTATTTTCTGCTATGAAAGGCATTAAAGCAGTATGTTGGAATACTCAGCTGTCAAATTAGGCAGGTTCCATTGTATATATATGCAAACAGTGTTTTCCTTGGGCCTTTTAGCATGTGTTATAGATGTGATGCTATAATTTTTAGAATCAAGATGGTATTTTCTGTTCACAAAAATGAAATATCTGTGGAGAACACTGTGCAAAATGTAAATTTTCAATGTTGTAAAAAAATGAAACAGCAAACTTAATAGATACTTACTGTACTGACTGGATTATCAGAGTGATTGTTCACAGTGCTGTTTTTTGTTTTTTTCTTCTTTTTATCCACGTTATTATCTCTACGTTTCTTCTGGATTGTCAGCAGCAGAGAAATAAACTGATTTTTCAATTCTTTATCATATTCTAGTTCATCTCTTAAGGCTAATTCACGAATCAGTATTTCTGAAAGTTCTTTGATCACAATTTCATATTCTGCTAAAACTTCATTTAAAGCTGAACAAGACATTTCTTTTAATTCTACAATATAAAAGGCATACAATGATAAGGGAACTGTAGACAAAGACCAATCACAATTTTAGTCTTTTACCCAACACTTCTTTTTCTGGCTTCAATAAATTTCTTTCCAAATTATAAGCTATTAAGACCCTTTAAATCATACTGTTCAGTGTGAGCAAAGGCTCCGTGTTGAAGACCGTACTTTGACACATAATAGCTTTTCTTTTACAAATTGTGACTTGGATGGAGAGTTGTCTAATTGGCACTCATACCACATCTTCTACGTTTATATTTTGCAGACCAGGATTCCTGACATGTCTGATTCAAACTTAAACTTTAATCAATAGGGGTTATCCTCTTTTCATTGATTTTATGTATATTATTCTTATGAAATTGATTTCATTATTAAGATTTTACCCAACCCCTTGAACTCAGATTGATGATCAACTCCTAGACCTACAACCTATTCAGAGGTAAAAATCATACTCTTATGGCAAATTAAGTATACTTAAGTATTTGCATTGACAAGTTTGAACTCCAATCCTTAACCTCAGTTTGACTTAAGACCTCAAAAATCAATTACATCAACATCAATACCTTGGTCAGTATCCCTTAAAAACACAAATTTATTAATCCAATTAAATAGTTGATCGATTGTTAGTTGCTTAATGTCCAGTGGCAAATATTTCATGAATGTTCAGGACGAATTTTTTAAATAAAGTACCGGTAGCGGTCTGCAACAAAATGCAGATGATCTGATTTTAAAAAAAATGTACGTTATTGAACTTGGAGTTTGTTTTAATTGAATGACTTGTAATATTTTTAAGTCTGTACCTACATTGTACCTTAAATAGTTTTAAATGTGTTTTAGAAATGTTTGTTAATCTATGTTCTTTCTATGACATAAAGGAAAATATTCCTAGAGGTATGACACTTACCTATTTCTGTATAACAGGGAAGAACAGGGACTGGATCTCTGTCTGGCTCTACTGGGACTACATTCAATGTGGTAGGATCTACTGTTTCATCTCCATTTAAAGGTCCATCCTAAAAATATATGATCAAACACATGATTGTTTTTGTATAATTCAATTCTTTATTAATGGGAAAGAAGGGACTGTTTTTTTGTATTAATTTGTATTACTTTTAAAATTTGTGATCATGACAGATGAATATGTTTGCATTGACCAATAACCACAAGAAACAACCATTTTTGATTGACTTATCAACATGATCATTATAAACACTTACACAGACTTTGATTGGCTGACCAGGATTGTCCCACTTGGGAAAAGTTCAATTTCGGGAGCAATATATTTTTCTTGTAGAATTTCATTGTGTTTTAAGTTGGCTGGTATGTAGTTCTTTCTGACCACTATTCATCTACTTTGAGATCAAATTAATTAAAGAAAACAATTTTAAGACAGATTACCTGCATCATAGATTCTATTTCACTTATAACCTCTTCAGCAGTGGCTACATAATCTTCTGTTTCTGGATGCTGTAGACTAGATACTATGAGACTGTGCATATCTAATGCCTGTGCTATTTCATCATCATCTGACAAATCTAAATTCATTGGTTCACTAGCCTGCAAAGAGAAAAATATATATTGTCTTTTTCGGGTTCAAGTTCAATGAATCAATCATCCAATTATTAACAATTACGAAAAATATTTTATTTACCCATACATACATGTTACAAACAGTGTGATTTACCCATACATACATGTTACAAACAGTGTGATTTACCCATACATACATGTTACAAACAGTGTGATTTACCCATACATACATGTTACAAACAGTGTGATTTACCCATACATACATGTTACAAACAGTGTGATTTACCCATACATACATGTTACAAATAGTGTGATGTTAAAAGTTATTACACTGCATATGTATTATAATGGTAATTTGAAAAAAAAATCCCGCAATAATCTGCCTTTCGCCAATTGCAGTCTTCACACTTAAAACCCCAAGTCCTACAGCCATGGCTTGTAAAATTCTTCTCTACAAGCCAACAGAATCCAACTAAAAATTTGGTATAATTGAACTTCGGGCTTGTGGATTCAAATGTTTAGATTGAAGACTGCTTGAATTGCTAATTGTTTAAGGCTAACAGTTGCTAACATCAACGTAATTTGGTCTCTTGTGGATAGTTGTCTTAATGGCAATCATTCCACATCTTCTTAAATTTATATATAAAAGAGTGAAAGTTGCTGCTTCTTTTCCATTCTATTCAGTAAGAAAAGTGTATCCTTATTCTATGCAGAAAGATGTCTGTCAATTGATATAAGATGTGGTATGAGTACCAATGAGACAACTCTCCATCCAAGTCTCAATTGTTTCACATTGGTTGAAGGTCACATGAATGTACTAAAGTAAAATAATAGAAAGAGGACTGAAAGAAAACAGTACAAATTGTAACTCACTTTTCCTTCTTCTAAATGTAAAACCTTTTCTTTCATCTGTTTGACGTAAGATTTTGACCAGTCTATTGGTAAAATGTTTCCATAATTCCCTGTAAGTGTCCACCACATTCTGCAATAAAATTAATGGAATTTGTTGATTGTCATATTTCTAGATAGATTAATGTGATATATTACTGCTTCATTACTGATGATATTGAGCATAAAAAGTACATAAACCAGATTGGTGAATGATTAAATGAAATATTATAGCTTTGATGAAATGTGTTTGATAATCAAGTGTAGAAAAAATGCTACAAAATTGCAGTTAATATCAAGTCAGTTTAGATTGTCAAGAGAAGCATTTGTTTGTTCTCTCAAAAAAATTTCAGTGTGAGAATATGTCACAATAACCTATATTTCATGTTTTATATTTAAAATGTGATCTTTGTATACGTAGTTATAACACTTTTCCTTTTGAAATTCTTACAACCAACATTCAAATAAATCTATATGATTAATGTTCAGTGGAATATAAGGAGATGTGGGGTACGTCAATGAGACAGCAACCGAGCCACAAAAAGGTATCTAGAGGGCAAAATACAGTCTAAAAGGGCTGTATAGCCAGTCAAGGTCGTTAAAAACTTCCATCTTTGTCAGTCTAAAACAATAGACATGTCTGTACAATGTCAAGCAGTCTATAAAAATAAACATCAATGATCAGTTTTAACTTTTTGGTCATAAAATAAAGGTACATGAATGTATACAATCTTTGAACGCATTCTAGAGTATTACAAAAGGTATAAATTTATAAACATTTTTCAACAATTGAATTAAAGCTTTAATTATTTTATGAGCTACACCATTGAATTAATTTTTTTTTTCTGTGATGAACAATGACAAATGCTGGTGAGTGTGGATGATTCATTTCAACCTTTAACAGCAAGCAAATACCCTGTTTCTCAGTAATTGACTAACACTGGCCAAAGTCTGAATCGCCTTGTGTTTACTATACACTATGATTAAAAATATTTTAATTACCTTAAAAAATCAATACAGATATTTTACTGTTGTTCTACTTTTTAAATAATTGTTGATACCATATTAAGATATTGAAAGGTCTTACAAAATCTGTCAATTAATAATATATATATACTATAGTGGAGAATGGAGATCCATAAATTTTCAATAAGATAAACAGAAAATCAATACACTTGTTTTCATCACAGCTTAGGTTTGGGGAAAATAATTCTGAGTATATTCTCAATACAAATGGATGATAATAAAACATCAATGCACAAAAAACATAACAGATGCATCAAATATTTGTATTCCTAGCCATAAAAGAGGGTGTACATTTGTAAAACTATTTATGTTAAGACAATTCCATTTTGGTAATGAACAAGAAATAATCTAATCATTGCATATATTCCATGACTGAAATAAGTTTGCAAATACAAAAGAACTAGTACATGTAGTACATTTTTATTTTGATGCATTGTGTTTGAGTTTCACTATGGGAGCAGTCTGAACAATACTTTCACTAGACAAAGTGTTTTAATGAATCCTATACTCCTGGCATCACATTCAGTCAATAAAATTTACTGGAATCCATGACCGTATGACTCACTTATCAATCAATACTCTTCAGTTCTAGTATGCAAACCACTACAAATATGTTATAAATACATAATCAAGATAATTGGGTTCATATTTAATAAGCATGATAGGATTAAGTAAATAAATCCTATATACTTTTATCATTTTCAAACTGTCCTCACATGGAGGAATACTATTGTTAATTATGCATGATACATTTGTATTGTACATTTCACCCTTAAACCATTAAAATTACCATCAATATTTATTGCTCATTATTCGATTAATTTTATGCCCCACCTACGATAGTAGAGGGGCATTATGTTTTCTGGTCTGTGCTTCCATTCTTTCGTCCATCCGTCCGTTCGTTCGTCTGTGGTACCGTTTGTCCCACTTCAGGTTAAAGTTTTTGGTCAAGGTAGTTTTTGATGAAGTTGAAGTCCAATCCACTTGAAACTTAGTACACATGTTCCCCATGATATGATCTTTGTAATTTTAATGCCAAATTATAGTTTTTACCCCAATTTCATGGTCCACTGACATAGAAAATGAAAGTGAGAAGTTCAGGTTAAAGTTTTTGGTCAAGGTAGTTTTTGATGAAGTTAAAGTCACATCTACTTGAAACTTAGTACACATGTTCCCTATGATATGATCTTTCTAATTTTAATTCCAAATTAAAGTTTTGACCCCAATTTCATGGTCCACTGAACATGGAAAATTATAGTACGAGTTGGGCATCCGTGTACTGGACACATTCTTATTTTTTTAATTTTGATATAGTACAAGAACAGCAGAGATGTGCCTCTTTGCCTTGAAAGAAAATATTAATCATGTTTCAAACATCCAGCTCCAAACATTTCAATACAATCTGTACACAAAAAAATAAAAGGAATAATAACCAAAATATTGGATGGTTCATGTACATGAACAACAGACCACACCAACTGAAATCCTACAAGACCTTCAATATGTTATTTAATCAATTTGTTAGAAGTATTTTTCTTAATTACATTTCTATTATAAAACAACCATGACAACAGAAAATCTGCAAATTGTGATTGTATGATGACTCTGTGACCGGCACAAAATAAAATAAAAATATAAATCTAATTAAATGTCAACCTATATTAGGATATAACTATCCACACACTTTTCAATGGTGTTACCTAACATGCAAAATACAATAATTCAGAATATGCTTGACCATTGGACAATGTGAAAAATTATGCAGTAGGTGATTCCGATACAGATATTAGCTATTCACTGGTACCAATGTCTGATCCGATATATTTCGGTACCAAAATAACTATTAATTTTAAGATTATTTTTGTTTTGATTGTGGTTTTAAAAAAACATCATTATTGCATCTGCTTGATTTATATATTGTTTTTAAGTAATGAATTTTACACTACAGTTTAAAACTGCAAAATTATGAAATTATCATGTTTACCTGTACATACGTACTATAACCATGTTTGTGCTGAAATACTAAAACCCACATTTTTGCCCCAAGCTCTCAAGTCAGGAACTTCTAGCCTCTGTTAGTCTTGTGCGTTTTTTTAATTTTGGTTCATTTATATGTTTTGAACTTTAGTATTGTGTCCATTTCACTGAAACAGTTTATATGTACATTATTGTTTAGGGGCTTATTGCATTTCCGCTAATTTTCCCAAGTCCCAATACTACATTTCCGCAAATTTAAAGTATACGTTTCCGTAATTTGTATTTATTACTTCTCCGGAAATTTACCTGGTAAATTATAAATATTTGAATATATATTAGATAAATTATTTATTTTATCTTTTTAATAAAGAAAATGTCCTGATCTTATATCTACAATTTACTAGATATAACTAGTTGACTCGGGTAAGGATTAGTCAGTAAACTTCATTGAGAAATCTTTGGTTTGGCTTACTTGCCAACTGACATGATTGAAGAAGGCTTTGTTGAATTAATAGCCGATGCTCCATCTGTTGATAAATGCATGAAGTTTGCTGATTATATATTGGAATTTTATATAGATGGCAATTCGATTCCACCAATCATTTGGGCATCACCTCCTGACCACGAGGAAAAAGAGAACAATGAATGGTGCCAAGTCTTTTCGTGCCAACTTGAAAGAGCAGTTTCATGCTAGCCATCCTAATTTGTCTTTGTCGATGTGTTATTGAAACTGAAGACAACATCTTACATAAAGATGAGAACTCTAACTGTAAAAGCACCCGTTCGGAAATATGAAAAGGAGAAGATGGACTTCCTTCTTGAACAAAATACAAAACTTGTAAAAGGTGAATGTACTACTGTTGACTTTGCATGACGTGTTGAGTACAAATATTCTGCCAGAACTGACTTATGAACTCATATCAAGATATATCAGATTAGTGCTGACTTTTGAACGTACGTTTTCATACATTTTAATGATGAATTTTACTTTCATGTTATGATGACCTTTAACTTAATAAATATCTATTTTTCATTATAGCTTTGCTTTCGATCAATAGGTATTCCTTAATTATTTGCGGAAAAGTAATAATTTATTTTTTCAGGAATAGTTACTTTTTTCCGGAAAAGTAAACTTTTTTTCCTGGAAACGTCAATTTTTTTCTTGGAAAAGTAATGCCAATTTGCGGAAACAACGCCATTGTCTAGTGACCAGCTGAATCCAATTGAAGACACATTGGTCACTGTTATTTGCTTTCTAGTCAGGTTGATGTCTCTTTGATATACTCCCATTCTAGCATATAAGGAGTGTCAATCATAACAAATTTACAAGATAAAACCTGATTATAGAGTTACAAATAACTGACATGTGAATTTTTTTTTCTTATCATTTAATAGAGCATGTTATATAATAGCCAATGAGACAAGTAGATCAACCAGCTGAGTTAAAATGTGATAGTAGCCAACACAAAATGAATAGTCCACTCACTCCACTGTATTGCCTTCAACATTATACAATGAAGTAGTTTACTTTTAAAAATTGTTATTTTCTTTATAAAACCACTAAAGACAATTTATACTGCAAAAAGTGAGATCAAATGCATCTATATATAATCATCATTCCAGTTTTCTTATTCTAAATTACAATCAACTGTAACTTAAACAAATTCTAAATTTAACAAATATAACAATGAAGCCAATTAAACAAGCAATTAAACTTAATCTATTTCCATGTTGTTGTTTTTTTGTGGTTTTTTTTAAGCAAATTCTAATATTCATACATGTATATTTAATTTCTTATAAATACAAATTTATCAAATAAATAAAATTAAGTATGTATCCATGGAATATGTCAAAGAGACAACAACCCGACAAAATAGAGGTAACAGCGCAAGGTCACAGATGGATCTTCAGCACGGTGAGAAAATCCCTCACCCAGAGGAGGCCTTCAACTGGCCCCTGAATAAAAATGTGAACCAGTTCAATGAAAATGAAATACCTGCTTTATACAGGCACCATAAGGAACAAAAATCTAAATACCAGAAATATCAGAATATGTATCTAAAAAAAATAAGAGGGCAATGTAACTAACTCATATTGACAAACAAACCAAATAACATTTTAGAGGGAGTAATCTAGTGTGGGTTTGTGGCCCTTGGTACCCAGACTGGTGTTTAAACTAAAATGGGTACTCTGGGGCCACTGTTGTTCAAAGCTGCCCTCAACTTTGACCTGTAGATCAATCGACTGATAACTCTTCAGTTCGTCTGTTCCTGCAGTCACTGTGTCCAAGTACTTTGGTCTCCTCCACCAATAAAAGACTTCCTGATGTCCCATCACTACCTGTGAGTTGGCATGGGGCTAGGATAATTTGTCCTTGTTAATATCGTTGAAAATATGTAAGTGACACATGTATCTCCTCTTCACAGATTCCACTGTACCCTTGAGGGTTGCTCAGAATAATGAAGGAATCTACATTGTATCAGTACATACATAATCTAGAATCATATTCATGATCTGTTTTGACTTTTAAAATTCATAAATAATTATTTTTAGCAGGTTGAAAATGAACAGGTTGGGAACAAACCCTCTATATGGTGATTATACTTGTATAGAGGAATAATCCTTCTATAGAGGGATAACCATGTAGAGGATTTGTTCCCAACCTGATGAACATCTCATATGAACATTCTAAAATGTCCTATGCATTATTTTGGGCTGCTCAGGGCTATTGTCCAACCTGAAGCTGTGAAATCATAACTATTATAGTCCCTATTATATTTTATGACAATCTCAATGATCATGAGAGTTGCTGATCCACAGCACCCAAACTGTTGTCTGATGAGGTTGTCTTTTTTTGTTTTGGTCATAAATCTTGATCTGTTAGTGGCAAATACTTACTGGCAATCTTTAACTACCTCCTCTTGTGTTCTAACTTGAACTGGAGCTATATGATCTACTTTGTCCTCGAAATTGCAGAAACATTTTGTGATTTTTTCATCAAATGTATTCACCAAGTCTTCCAATGATTCAGACACCGTTTCCGCGAAGTTTTCAGAATGTTCACTTTCTTCATGAGCAGTTGACATGTCCGTGTTTAAAAGGCTACTTGTTTCACTTACACCTTGAAAATCACTATACTCTGCAAGTTCCTCATTCTCAAATTTTGCAAGTGGAGCCTCGAAATGTAGCTCCGCCATTTTCATTCCCCGCATCCTGACATCTCTGACCTTCACCTTTTAGATAATTTTTTTATTTAGACTGAAGTGTTCATTTCATTAGAAGAAAGACAACTCAACAAAGGCACTTATCTGAAAAAAATCATGTGCACGATACTATTTGGATATCTTAGGCTATAAAGGTTATTTTCGGGAGAAAGGTGCCTGTGCTGAAGCTGAAATGTTAAATAAATTTTCACAATTTATTAATAGACACGGCCATAGAAAGACAAATCAAGTGGCTCCTTTCACAAATATTTTATCCTGATTTTGTCTACCATATAATCAGAGACAAAGGTCTCTGATATAATGTAATACAAATATTTCCTCAGTAATCATAAGATGTGCACAGAATCTTTTTCCAACATCACTTGGTTAATCGACACAAAAAGGGGTCCTTCAAATAAAAATCCTGTTTCAAAACATTGACTGGCTTATCTAATTTTCAGATTCTCAAATTCCAATTATAATAATGTGGGAGGGATTGTTTATTTTATCCCCAATTCAATCACTATTAACCATGCAGACTATATCTTGACGACCAGTTTTAGTGGCAGACCATCTTAGCAGTTGGGGTCATATTGTTTAAGAAATAATTCATGGAAGCCATAGATTATTGGAAATTTACACATGGCCTGGGCCGTGATATTCGAATTTTATCCTGAGCGTTAGCGAGGGATAAAATTAACGAATATCACGGCCCAGGCCATGTGTAAATTTCCAATAATCTATGGCTTCCATGAATTATTTCGATTCTAATAGGACAAATATGATCATTAAAAAAACTGAAGCGAGGGTTGGTAAAGCTGTGTGTGCGGCTGTTCTTTTTTACTCCCTGTTAGATAAAGCTCAAACATTCTAATAAATCCGTAGCTTGCATGGATTATTTCGTGAACAACCGCTAAAATAAAAATTTGTTTCATTCTCAAAACCAACAATTGTCATTTTGATTTACATGTTTTCTCGTAAGCTACCGTCAAATCCAAAGTTGACATTTCGTAACTAAGGAGCCGCCATGTTGACTTGCTGAAATCAGTAAATATGCGAATAATGCAATAGAATAGAAAATCAAACAAAACCTACCTTGATAATCAATTTTAATACAATAGTAAACAACATTTCAATGGTTCACGTAACAGAAAACTTTCAACTGTAGCGTTTTCATTTGTATGACGTCATGTTTTGAAATGACTTATAAATGCGCCAAAAACATTAATAGACTTTCGCGGAATTGTATTTTATTATTATTTTGTTGGTTTCTCCGAGTTCTTGTGCATTACTTCTTTTTATTATGCATCTGAATAAGAATAAAAGTGATTTTGTCTTTTTTTAATTGCAATTTTTAAAACAATAAAATCGGCAAAGGGTTTACAAATAGGTTTCAATACATGTGGATTTACGTGGGAAGTATATTGTAACAGCCATTTTTATGTACACCACGGAGTCTGCGCTAAGTATAGATATATCGAGAATTTTATCACAGTGTTGTTTACAAAGCGAAAGAAGCACGTCATATTAGAATTAACACTTGTCTGTTATATTACGCAACGAACAATTTTACGGACTTGTTTTCTAAACTTCTTCTAATATTGAGCTGATATTTAGTGTGAGAGTCTACAGTGAGTGCCAAATATTTTTTGTAGATTATTGGAGAGTCGTTTTATTGGCTATCAAACCACATCTTATTTTCATTGTGCACAAATATTATAAATCAATTACTATCCAAACTTATCTGTGTCCACACTAGTTTGAGAAAAAAAACTTTAACCCAAAATGTTAAACAAAATTTAACTGCTAAAAGATTTGATCTATTTTTCAGAAAACAGAAGAGAAAAAATTCATTCTAATTTTAGGCTGGACATGATACAATATCTTTTGACCACGAAAGTCTTCCAAGACAGTCCAATTTTCTTTCCATAAAGGTTTGAAAAGAAGAAGTGTCTTGAAAAAATTAACCATTTCCTGTAACTTACTGTTATTAAACTGTGGAAAAGCTGAGTCAGTTTAACAGTAAAATAGGGAAAAAATTAACAAAAATGATTTTCAAAAGGAGTAGGTCCGATAAGGGCCGATTTTGGCCTCAAATTTCAGGTTCATCTAACGAAAGATTTTGGACACTTTTTAAACACTTAAGTGTCTATTTCAATTGATTCAATTAGTTTATGTGAAAGATTTTAACTGATTTAGTCATTAAAAACGCTCCGATTCTAGCTAAAATATGAAAAATCTATCAAATATGCCAAAAAACATCACTTTTCAGTTGGTTTTTGTCAAAAATGAAAGTGGCCGCATCCGTGTTCATCCCCAACCTTTATATATGTTATGTATTATCATCAAATACAACTTACATCTCAATATTATGAATGAACACGAATGCGGCCACTTACATTTAAGACGGAAATCGTCTAAAATTTAACAAAAATGCTTCAATTGTGAGGATTTCAGTAATTTAGCATGACTTTATGATGCTAGTATCCGATATATGCGTATGATATGGTCAAAAACAGCCAATATTTATGTAGCAGAAGCATTCTTCTTTCCAATAAATACTAGTAGCTAAAAGATTACATTTTCACAATTTTGTAAAACTGCTCTATTTTGGGGCCAAAAAGGGGTCTTACTGAACCTACTCCTTTACCCCGGATAGGGTCTTTTGAGCATTTAAAAAATCTTATAATCAAGAAGGTTTGACAGAGATATTGAGGTCTTTTAAAGTTTTACTAGGACACATACAAAGACAGAATGTAGGAAGTCCTATGTATGCCAAGTCTTGTCTCTGAAAAATAGTTACCATGTTACTTTAACATAATATAGTTTGAGCCATGTAATCTTCATTGGAATGTTGACTTGCAAATGATAAGACAAGTGCATACCAAATAACATAACTTGGTTAATCTTTATATCATAAACTTTGCAACATTCTGTCAATACCATAATAGACAGGTGGAGCAACATAAACTCAATGGGAATGAGATGTGACAATGCCAATACATCTGCATAACAAGAGTATAATTGACCAACCACTAGTGGTTCCCTTTAAACTGACCTAATCATTAACTAATTTTTTTCATCGACAATGGAAATAGCACGTCTTAAGTTTTGCTTTTTTGAGTTTGAGACTGCTTATAAATGATAACGCTTTGATATTTGATAACCATAGAATTGTTGTTTCAATAAAATAATGAAAATTCTACACCCATGCTAAATATTTGTTCAAATTATATCAGTATAAAGCAATCTGGCACTCTCATGAGAAGAAACATGTAATAATGTACTGTGTGCGATTAGAAATCAAGAGAAATATGGTGCACCCAGAATGTTGTTTCCAATATATTTAACGGTTCAAACCAATGTAACATGATTAATTTATGTTTTAACTGGTTTTTAACTATCTCACTGTTTAACAAATTTTATTAAGATCATTCAAGTTGTGCTTTTACACACCACTGTCCCATGTGAGTGAACAATAGAGATTTGCAAATATGGACTTGTGCTTATTGTTGAAGGGTTTTCAATGACCTATAGCAGTTAATTTCTGTGTCATTTGGTCTCTTGTGTCGAGTTGTCTTATTGGCAATATCACATATTTATATATTAATCTAGTTGCATTTTGAATGCATCTGTCCCTAGTCAGGAGCATGTAATTAAGTTGTGGTCCTTGGTCATTTATTTTGTTAAAACTTTTTTTTAGTTTGAAAAGTTTAACATTTTGTCATGTGAGTTTTTCAATTATATTGTATGAGTATTATTCATTTTTGAATGCCATACAGTGACATTTTAATGCTATGTCTATATGTTTTATTCTCTGGTGGTTGACTCGTTGGTTTTCATTCTTATTTTTTTTTAAACTTTGACTTGTCTCAGCAACCACAGAGTAACAGGATCCACAGGTCGGGTAAAACTCAGTATTCTTTGATTTTATCAGTTTGAATGGGTTTCCCTTTTTTTAAAATAGCCTTCGAATTTGTTTTTTTCAATACTTTTTTTTCTGTCAAAATATCAGAAATTATCTCATAAGTGACAAATAATATGTTATTTGAAATAATATAAATGACACTCGAGATTTTTTTGGTAAATTAATAAAACGAGCTTTAAATGCCTTAATCTGAAACTTATATTGACTGGCTTATTGATAAAACATGTCAAGGTATAAAATATTTATTAACATATATAATCTATCAATTTGTTTGCAAAAATATTTCTCTATAATACAGTAATGACATGAATGTGGTATGAAATGTAAAGAGACATGATCGACTTACTTACAAAACAAGCCATCATAATTCAGTTATTATCATCTGTATATACCCCATGAAATTTATTTTCCCAATAAATTTTTTTAAAAAGTTGATCCTTTCTCAGTAAAATTCAATACAAAAACAATTTACAACCAATTAAAATTTACTTATAACTTGCAGTTAAAATGTAATTATTAGTAGTACATATACATGTTTTATGTAATTCTAAGATTGAAATCAAATTCAGTATCATACATATATGAATTTTAAAACCAAGCTTATGAATCAGAAAGAAGAGCTATTGAATAAAATAATTAGAATTGGTTCTATTGTATGAATGTTTGTTTAACCATAAATCAACTTAAAGAGTAGTTGAAAAATGTTTTCAACACATTGATCAAATTATATATCTTAACAGAGCAATGAGGTGGTTTAATACAACCATGCTAATGCATTAAATTAAAGCTGACTATTGTTACACAACTTGATAAATCATTTGGTACTGTGACACTGATAAAAAAAATTTGTGGTATTTATAATCTTACCAAATGTACCCCTCACACTATCACATTTCCATGTTTAGTTAACTGTAAAATTGAGTTCAACTATAAATTTGCATATATTCTAAAAGTTCACATCATAATGAACATATGTGTGCCAAGTTTCAATTGGATGACATCATCATGTGACCTCAACATTGTATTAAAACTACCTTGAAATGAATCGCTATTAACCTGATACAGTCGACAAAATAAGCAATGCACATCCTGAAACAGAATGCCCCTTACTATCCTAGGTGGAACATTGTAACAATACCACTATCACAATGATTTGTCAAGGTATGCACCTGTCTTTACTACTTATTTCTTATAAAAAAATAATGGCTTAAAAATACTCTTTTCAGTTTGGCAAGAAGTGTACCAGTGATACCAATAACATTGCAAATTAAGACCGCCAAAATAAAGAGAACTTTCTAATATTCCATCTGTTGTGTTATGTCAATAAACAGATCATCTCTTTCAGTTAATATCAAATTTAGAAAGGTGGAGTCAGTCCTTTTTTATAGTTCAAGAAGAATTTTATACAAATAGCTTTACAATTTCACCAGTTTTTCTTCAATAATATAGTACAAGCCGTTTTTGCATATTTATAAGATAAATAAACAATTTCAACTTTGTACTATGCAGTTTAATGAATTGAATATTTTAGGCTCAAACTCATTCTGTTCAATTGGAGGTACTAAATTGAGTTAGTTCTCTTTGGTAAAAAGGCAACTTTTGGAGATTTGGAGAAGAAATATCCCCCCGAAAAAAGAGACATAGCTACCTACTTCTGCAAACTAAAACTGACTAGTATCAACAAAATGTACAAGGCAGAAAATGTATTTACAAAATCAGATCATTTAAGTATGCTATAAATATAATAATATAGAGTAATAGAATTCATAATATAGTATTTACAAATAACAAAACATGTTTTAAATTATTCCTTTATATATATACAAAAGTATTGCTGTAGATGTATATCACATCAGTATTCTATCACACAAAACTCCCTTCAACAAGCTGCCAACAACTGCCATCAATTACTTCAAAAAGAACATTGCTACAAAGGTTTTACTTTTTGGTTTAAAAAGAAAACTACACAGCAAAGAAGCTGCTATATCATATCAGTGAAAATGCCATTTTTTTTCACATTATTTTGAAAATATGGTGTTTTTTTATAATTACATTTTTCCCACTTGAATGAAACAAAAAAATATGAATTGCTTAGTGCTAGACTTACAAATTGAATCGACAATGAATGAATGTGCTAAATTATTTCTTTTTTTCAGATATTAAACAGGAGATCATGGCATAGTTGTAAAGGGAGCTAATTCTATTTAAGGAATGATTAAATGTCGGTCAAAACAGAACAATTATTCTGACTATTTAAAAAAAAATATATACCTATGCCTTGTTCAACTCAACTAGCTATGTATGAAACAAGACACAGCGATATATTTTCAACATTTCTTTTTCTTCTATGAAAAATTTGAAAATAGTCTTTTTTTCAGTTTCAACATTATTTGATTGAGTAATGCATAATCTGTTCAAATTTTTTCCCTGTTCATGTAAAACGCTTTATTATCCAAAACCTTCTAAAAACGACAACTCACTTATCAAAATATAAGTATCAGCATGATGGATATACATTTGTACACAAAATTGGCTTGTCAAAATTTAAGAAAAAGTCTATGGACTTCCTGGCATTGGAGTGATCTACATCTAGTTTTTTAGGATTACTATTGGGTAAGAGACAATAAACCCTGGCTGCAGATCAATACCCTCTGGTTACATCTTAAACACTACATCTATAACTATACTTTGAGATCATAAACATCTTTGTCTGTATTTTTTCAACAAGAAACACTATTATATTTTTTCTATGAAATACATAGATCTTTGATTCTTAACAAATGCCTTCTGTACAAAAATAAATAAAAGTACTTATCATACAAATGTCAATGAACAATAAATAATTGCATATATCAAAAGAATAAAATATTCTTGATTTGGCTCAAACATGATAAAATACATGAAAACATGGCTTCAATAAATAAATAATGATCCATTTATAAACATATCCAATGAATACTAATGAAATGTACAACTTCACAACAAAATGTTCGTGTAAAATTACAAGTTTGTTTAAAAAAAAACACAAGATAAAACACCCTGATTTAAAAATTCAAATTAAAACTTAAGTAAAATACAGTAATTATTGAACATACTGAGAAGTATATTATTGTAAGTAAAACATATGGATGGATTACCTGATCAGTAGAGTGATCATACATTTGGTGTTGCAAAAAATATTAGATTCAAGCAGCCTCACAAAGACTGTCAATCAAATATTTCACAGATAACATTTCTTCGGGTACAAATGAATTTATTATTTTTTACTGAGTATACAAATTTTTGGTTGTCAGTTTTCTAACAAGTAAAGTTCAAAAGATCAAAAAAATCTTCAATAATATTAAAATGCAGAAAATTTCCTTTGAATGATAATTAAATTCCACCCAGTGCCGAACAAAATATTAAAAATTCTTGAACTACATGTAAAGGTAAATAAAATGAATTTTCTATGTCTTACCATTTTTTTTATTTATCTTCAGCCTGAAGCTATCTTAAATAGTCACAGGTTGTGCTCTTGACTTAATTGTGTTCAAAATTTTTATTTAACAAGTGTAGATCTGCATCAGTACTGTTTATCTTTTAGTCGTTTTATGATTTCCAACAACAAACTGCATTATAAATAATAATAAAAATCCACAGTACGAAGAAAATTGCAACCTATTTCTATACTAACAATTTTTAAAACCTAAATGTATATGCAATTACCCCTTTAAAGATTTAAACACAAGAAAAATCATATTATTGTCTACAAGTTTTCATTTCACACTGTTAAAAGTTTATCACATTGAAGTTCCATGTCTTTTAAGTACAAATATTATACATGAATTGTTGCATTTTTATAGGATCAGTCTATTACAGAAATCACCCATCTGTTTCCTTTGTGCTATTCTATTTTATGCAAAAATAAAATAGTGAAATATAAGAGCTTGATATACATACAACGGTAAAACAAATTTTATGCCCATTCAAAGTAATAGTCTGAGGGCTTTCATCAAAACAAGCAAATGTATTTATAAATATAAGCAATGTATAGGCAAGCATAAGACTGGACTACTAGAGTTTATAAGCTGAATGCACTTTTCTTTTTGAGTAAAATATGTGACCATTTCAGCAGTTTTGAAAATATTGCACATTATAAACAAGAATAAATCAATTAATATTTGATTTATCTTTATTCCAGATTTACAAAAATATCTTTTATGTTTCAGAATAACAAGTAGAATAAGACTATGCATACCATTAATTTTGCATCATCCTTGTACTTTGGAAATGTTTTCTTTTATCTTTTATACTGTCTTCTTTGAAGGTTCTACACATAAACTCAAAAATGTCATATTAATTCATTTGTTCATTAAGCATATATTAATGTTTACAATTAAAATTCAAATTATCATTATCAAATCTCAAACTCTTTTCGTCATTCCAGCACTTTCAAAATAGATATTGCATATACCTAACATCCATTTCAAAGACACAACATGTAAAAACATGTAACTGTAATGTACAATAAAACATCACATAAACATGTTCCATCTACATTTAACTTCCTGAAGTATGCAATAGCTTAGTTCAAACAAAACGTCATGTGCTATGTAAATATGCACAATTAAGCTTATAAATTATATAACAAGTTTTGTGATTATTTTGTCTAGATCAAAACTTCAATCTCAATTTTAAATGTAGTTGGATTGTTAATGTAACACCAAGACATGAGCACTGAGTAAGGCTTTGATAAGCACTACTTCTTCCATTTATAATCACATGTACATAATTATGAAAAGTAGATTATTTTACACTTCTCAGCAAGAACAATTTAATGCATCATACTTGCACATGTATAAAACTAACAGTAGTACATAAAAAATACAAACTGGTTTGGAATGTTTTATAAACTGGTTTGAATTTTAGGCACAATTAAGATGTGTCTTTATATGGCAGTACTCTGATGCCTTCTAATAATGTTTCAAAAACAACAAAATATAAAATCTCAACAGTCTATACATAACATGTCATAATGATTTTAAATTAATATGAGAATTGCACAATATGGCATGGATGTGATTCACAACCACTACCGGCACCACTGTGAACAATGACACACTACAGATATGGTCTACAAATGTTTTTGTGTCATGTCCCTACAAGAATTTGCATTATATTTTCAATTTCTTCTGGAAGAACTTCACTCTTACATGTAGAATTGTTTACAGAGGCATTGAACAAAGATGCATAACTTTCTGAGATGACATTTGAGTGTACCGGGAACGAGTGAATAACTTCTTCAGCACTAAGAGGTGTCAATTTCATGCTTGACGCAAGAGTTGAAAATATGTCAAAATCTGTCTGTGAGAAATCTAAATCTGCTAACATGTCTTCCACTCTTGTTGGTGATGCTGAATGAAACTGATGAGATTGGAAAAAGTCACTTTTATCACACCTTGTTCTATCGTCATGTGGTTTCAATGCATTTGGTCCTGTACAAGAAACATTGGACAATTCTACAAAAGTTTCTATTGGTGGTAGTGGACTAGTGGTTGCTTTCGATGTATTTAGCACATTTGTGTCATTTTGTAATATATGATCATGGGTTGCATGTAAATCTGGTAAAATGTCCATTGAAATGTCAGAATTGTCATCTAGTGAAAAAGAAGCACTGTCTGGTAAACTGGACTGCACTCCATCTTTTTGAAGTTCAACTTCAATGTGTTTCAGTGTGTTGAGAATGAGAACAGATCTAAGAAGTGAAGGTTCAACTCTTTTCACAGGACTTGATTGCAGTTTAAACATTGAAATATCTAGTATTGACTGTCGCTGAAAAATTCCAGTTTCTGCAGGTTCATCGAATTTTCTTTTCAGTCCCATGTTGAATATGGTTGATTATATATTTTTTTAAAGTCTGAAATAACAATAATTACATTTATTAAAACACTTTATATTAAAACTGATATTTTGTTCATGAAACATTGTAAACAGACAATAGAAAATATGATGTGGTCATCTTTTCCTGCTCAATAGTTATATTTCTACTAAGCTGTTTATCTTGTTATTTCTACAATAACCATGCACTTGCACCCTTCAACCCTAGATCCTTTTTTTTAATTGAACTGTTAAATATGGGAATTATTGACAACCATGAATGTAAAATTATTCATGTTTACATTTAACAAAGTGTTTTTCTCGATTGCTACGGTAAATCTTTCATCTTTTTTAAAACAGAAAATAAAAAATATTCAATTACAGTAAGAAATGATGCTATTAAAAATAATTAGTTTTTGACTGAAAATATAAATTCTTTGAGAATACCTCCGACTTTGAACTTAACTGTAATGGAATAATAAAAAAAAATAGTTTGGAGCTCTGCTCTGCTTTCTGAGTAAATGGGATTTTCCAAATAGACAACCAAGTTAAATTTCCAGAAATTTTATTCTATTTATAGAACCACTTCCTGTTGCCAAGTACACAAATATACATACAATGCTGAGTAATGGGATTCAAAGGGAAAGTGAAAAGTCAATTACGAATTTTTTTATCATTTTCCTTTTTCTCCTTGTGTTATAAGTCACAAATAAGGCAAAACTAACTAAAAACAACCAAATAATTTATTAGGACCATAAAATCTCCATCTTGGAAAAGCTGAGCCTCGATTTCATCTCAACACTGATGATTTATACGATACTCTTGTTTAACGTTTTAAAATGAAAACACAGAAAGATTGTTTACTAACTGTTTTAGTTTTTACGTTCCTTTTGTCTATTTTCATAGTGTTACAACGTATAAATCGTTAAATAACTTTGTTTGCTTTCTTCGAAGAGATCAATGACCCCTGAGAAAGTACGAGGCATCAAAACGCCAAATAATGTCAGTTACTCACCAAAGGATAAATCTACGTCTTGATGAAGAGGATATATGAATGTTTTTCTTCTTCTGAATATATCTTTAACCTAACTTTGTAGAACATAATTGAGATCCCTCGCAAATGCCAAGGACCTTCTTTCCTTCTATCTCCGTTCTTCCTTCCCCGCTGTACCTACGTTACCTGTATGCCGATATTTCATTGGTCAAAATTTCAACTAATCATATATGCGCATCTAATTAAAAGTCAAATGTCATACGAATAAGCGCACTGATGCTCAAAATATATCTTTAAGACGCTTGAAATATAATGGGTAATACAAAAAGGCACGCCAAAACGAACATGCTAAATTTTTTACGGATCATTTTTACATATGTACCCCCTTTTTTTGGTGTGTATATTTTTTTAGGAAATGTTTTTGTAATATTGGTTCTGAACTTTTTAGGCACAGGAGCTGGTGGTATGGACCCTCCTTTTTTCTTATTTTTTAAAACTTTTAGTATTCAAATAATCTGTAGAGTGGGGCGCTCATATTCGCCGTGGACACAATTTCGCCGTTTTATGATTTTGAGGTGTAAAAACTTCAAAGGACGGTTGAAATTGAAGATATATGCCGGTAAATTATATTTTTATAACAAATATGATAATTTTTGAAAATGAGACCAAATTTCAGCACTTACCGCAAAGGACCGAAAAACGGACAACGATTTTCAGCCAATTTCCTGAATGAAAAAACCATTTCCAAGAAGTATTTCTTTAGTAATTCTTTGACTGATTGCCCTAAATTTCAGTTTTTTTTTACACCTTTCAAATGTCTGCTATTCATCTATAATGAAATATATTTATACATATTGTTTAAAGCTGCAGTTATTTGGTTTTAAATAGATGTGTAACAACGGCGAATATGTGTCCCCCGTTGACAAAACATCAGGAAATTTCAAACACCCTTTAATCCAACATTTTAAATGATTTTTCTCAAAACAAACACATTTTAAAGCTAAGAATATTTTGCATTTGAAGTTATCTCTATATAGAAATATCAGTATACTTCAAAAACATAAGGACCTGAACATAAACTGAAGATAACATGGAAAGATATGGCGAAAATGAGCACCCTACTCTAATATCAAAAGACTTAAGTAAATTAATAGTTTATCTAATGGACTTCTGGTTATATCTAATTCATTTTCACTAATTTGTGTGAATTAATTTTGTTGTGCTTTCAAACCCATTTTGGAATCAGGCATTTGTGTTAAATTTTTTTAATGGTGAATTCTCTGTTTAATTTAACCAAGGATTTGTAATAGTCTTACTCACAGGCGTGTCAGAATTTTTGTTCTTATATATACCTTAATATAATATAATATATATATATCGATTTACTAAGGGGAAAAAAATTCTCAAGTGCATGTGACCCCCTAATCCATCCCCCCCCCCCTTTTTTTTTTAGCACATTATGTACTAAAGGGCCACAACTATTGGAAAGGTCAATTCAATTTGTCACAATGATATACATGTGAGAAACACAGCACTTGCAAATATATGACAAACAAGAGGTTCCAATGATTGTGAATCACTCACTTGGTATAAAATATGCCAATTTTATTTTCTTCTTTTAGTATCAGTTTATGGTTGATTCTTTGTAGGTTTTACTTTTTGGCACTTCCGTAGGTTTTGTAATGAGGATCTAAGATTCTTATTCTAACTGTTTAAAGTTAATACTCATCAATTTATAAAGTTTAAAAAAAAAGAAAAAAAAAGAAAAAAGAATAATATTATATAGCATTATATCCTATAACTAGTGCACATCACTAGTCGGAATTATTTCTTACCTATATACCCCCTTTAATATAACACTGGTAAAAAAAAAAATTAAAAAAATTCAGAGACAAGTGCCTGTGAATGAGTGCGATAATTTGACTATGTTGATGTTTTGCAGATTATATTTTTTTTTTTAAGTTTCTCCATCTACAGATAGACTAATTTATTGATCAATGCAAAAATGACTATAAATGTCAATACAGGGGAAGTAACTTCTATCAGGAGTCAGTTGACTATTTCTGACTGAATGAGTCACATGTGTGGAGCAGGATCAGCCAACCCCTCAGGAGCACCTGTATTCACCAACAGATTTGTTAAGGGTTCGTGTTGCTCAGTCTTAAGTTGCTATGATCTTCTAAATTGTGTTTTGTATACTGTTGTTTATCTTTTTCTTTGTGAATGCAATGGGGTTGTCAGTTTATTTTCGACGAATGAGTTTGGTATTTTTTGTCTCTTCTTTGTCTCTTCTTTGTGCTGAACATTTTTGCTGTATACTGTTGCTCTATATCCATCTTTGATTTAGCAAAACAACCATAAAAGGGTAAAAATTGAAGTTCAGGCACAATAGCTCCTAAAAGGAGCCAGTTGATAAATTTGATTCATGTTGTCGGACTTGTAGATTTGATTGTGCTTAACATGTTAGCTAACAACAGTTTCACTCTATCTAATGGTTTCACAGTTAGATTTGGCATATCAAAGAACCTCAATTATTCAATTTTTGATGAAATCAAACAAAGTTTAATTTTGGACCCCGATTTGGACCAACTTGAAAACTGGGCCAATAATAAAAAATCTAAGTACATTTTTAGATTCAGCATATCAAAGAACCCCAAGGATTCAATTTTTGTTAAAATCAAACTAAGTTTAATTTTGGACCCTTTGGACCTTAATGTAGACCAATTTGAAAACGGGACCAAAAATTAAGAATCTACAATTCTACATACACAGTTAGATTCGGCATATCAAAGAACCCCAATTATTCAATTTTTGATGAAATCAAACAAAGTTCAATTTTGGACCCTTTGGGCCCCTTATTCCTAAACTGTTGGGACAAAACCTCCCAAAATCAAAGCCAACCTTCCTTTTTATGGTCATAAACCTTGTGTTTAAATTTCATAGATTTCTATTTACTTATACTAAAGTTATGGTGCGAAAACCAAGAATAATGCTTATTTGGGCCCTTTTTTGGCCCCTAATTCCTAAACTGTTGGAACCAAAACTGCTTAAATCAATCCCAACCTTCCTTTTGTGGTCATAAAACTTGATTCAAAATTTCATAGATTTCTATTGACTTAAACTAAAGTTATAGTGCGAAAACCAAGAAAATGCTTATTTGGGCCCTTTTTGGCCCCTAATTCCTAAAATGTTGGGACCAAAACTCCCAAAATCAATCCAAACCTTCCTTTAGTGGTCATAAACCTTGTGTTAAAATTTCATAGATTTCTATTCACTTTTACTAAGTTAGAGTGCGAAAACTAAAATTTTTGCGGTCGTATAAAAAGTACCATTATGGGGATAACAAAAATGCATGCTTCTTTTTAAGGCAGATTGTGAGCTTAAATGAACAGTGACCCCATATTTTATTTTATTTTTCCATAAAGTATAGGATAAAGTTTATTTATAGAAAAAAATAGTGAAATCCTATATTTAAAAAAAAAGAGGATTTATACCCGTGAGCCCCATTAAGAGCAATAATTAAGAGCAATAATAAATCATCTGACAATTTTGATGTAAATTGGACAGTTGGTAGAGCTCAACTTTCTGAAAATTTTTGCCTTGTCAGATTTCCCTATTACAAATGTATTACCTCTATGTCCTACCTTTAGTAAAAAGATCACAAAAATTTACGAAAAAAATGTATAAAATTAACTTTAAAGGGCAATGTCTCCTTATGGGGTCAATTGGCAATTTGGCCCATGTCGACTTATTTGTAGAATTATTTTACTTTGCTGAACAATTTTGCTGTTAACAGTTTATCTATTATAATTAACATTCAAGATAACAACCAAAAACTGAAAAATTTCCATAAAATTACCAATTTAGGGGCAGCAATTGAACAACAGGGTTGTATGATGCATCTGATAGATCTTGACCTGATGAACCTTTTTAACCCAAGTCAGATTTGATCTTGATGCTTTAGTTTCAGAGATATAAGCCAATGCATTGTTTCTCCATGTTCTATTTTAGCCATGAAAGCCATCTTGGTTGATGGGCGGGGTCATGGGATAACAATTTTAAACTAAACATACCAAGGATGATTTAGACCAAGTTTGGTTTTATTTGGCCAAGTAGTTTCAGAGGAGAAGATTTTTGTAAAAGGTAACAGATGACAGTGATGGACGACGACAGACAACAAGTGATGGGCCAGGAGAGTTAAAAACTATATTGAAACTCTCAACAGAAACTGTTATTTCCAGTACCTAATATTAAAGATGAACTCTTAAAAGTTGATTTCTATGTCTACAATCAAGTATGTACACATTGCCTTTATAATTTATGTTTACAGATCATTTATTAATTATCTTAAAATAAATATTTCAGTCTGTTAATCTGGTCCACTTTTCACTTGTCAACCATAGTCTCTTTGCTATATTTTCATTATTTGCATCTCCTGTAACTTCCTTTTCTTGCATATTACTGTAAAAAATTTAAAAAAAAACAGATGAAACAAAATAATCCTTCTTGTCTGCATAGTTCTCAAGATATTTAATGATCAATGAAATGAAGGAACAAAACATAATTATGATGAACTATTTTTAATATGCCAGAATTTAATGTTTAAGAATGTCACCAGGCCACTTTTAAGCAACTTTGAAAGCAATGTTAATCTAAATAATAAATTTTTGAACAAATAAGGTCAAGGGTCAAGGTACATGACACAGTGTCTTGAGGTGCTTGACCCATTTCTTAATATTTAAAGTCACTGTAAAAGGATTAAAACACTATGTTCAATACATGCATTGTCCCATAAATCTATTATTTAAACATCAAGGTTAAAGTTCAAGGTCACATGCAGGTCATGATGACATATAACACATGGCCTTATGGAGCTATAGTTTCATACCAAATATCAGACTGCAATGTCAAAGTTTTAGCCAAGGCAGAGTAGTATATGAGAACCAGAATAACCAGAAAGAAGAAAAGATAGTATCACACCATTATACCTCCCTTGTCTAAGGAGAGACACATTCAATTTTTATCATAAAAATGTCAGGTCAAAGGGTGTATTGACCTTTAACTTTTACATCGAATAAACTTAATATTTAACACGAGGGAATAAGGAAATACACACTGGTCATGGAATTAATGGAATTAAATCACTGAAATCCAGGTATTGGTTTAGGATTTGCAAATGCATTTACCTACTATCTATTGTTTGTAAATATGTTTGCAAATGGAAAATAAGAATACTTTTGAGTAAATTATTGAAATATTGTGCACACAGCCGTTAGGTAATAACGTAATTCTGAAAGGTATGCTATCACATATTAGATGGAGATTGGATGTAGAAATCTTTCTATAGATTTCACGTCAAGAGATTTGAACTATCAGAAATTGGCTGCTAAAGCATAACCAAATAAATCATAAAAGTCACATTTATCTGTTTTCTCACAACATTTTTCAGTCTACTTACTAGAAAAGTTTACCAGTTGTATTTCTGACATCATGTCCAATAGCACAAAACACTGGCGTAGCTGCACCTTCTTCTAATGTTCTCATCACCACATAATTAATCGGTTTCATAAAAAAACTAGAAATATATGATTTGTTAACACTAAGATGACGTCCTAGATCGGATTTTGTGATTCCAGGATATGCAGCATTAACAGTTACTCCAGTATCTACAAAAGCAAGTGTATATTGAAATACATGAGGGTTTGCAACAAATTCTATATACAACTGAATACTAATATACTGATATTTGTTCAACTTCAGCTATATGAAGAACATTCAAGAAACTAAACATTGGAAAGAAAATTTGTAGTTCTTGTGCTCAACTGCATTACCGTCATACCAACAAAAATAACTGTGTTTTTTCCCTCCTAGTAGAAACAAATATATTTCCTCTTTGAGATCCCAACCTTCAAATAAACAAGATTTTATTCAAACAACAATTCAATAAATTTAACCTGTCTGTTCAAACATTTGGTTAATTTACAAAATGTGATACTGTACTGTTAACAGTGCAATTCTGTGGTCAGGATTTGATCCAGGTATAAACATTTTTTATTGTTGGTGACTTCCATGTTACAGTTGATGTCTTTCCTGTTTTTGTAAGTTGTTGAATTCCTGTCTATTTGATGTGGTCATTTTTAATACTTCTTTCTATATATTTGTACAATTTAATTTTGGTTGGTTTCACTAAAGGAGGATACTCAGGGGCTTTTTAAAAGGGGGAGGGGGGTTCTAAACCCAGGATAAAGGGGGATTCCAACTATATGTCCCCATTAAAATACATTGATTGTGGGAAAAAAGAGGGGTTTCAAAAACATTGTAAAAACTAACTTAGCCACAGAAACTTTGGCCATTGTTTTCATAGTGCATCTTCAGATATTAACTATCAAGTTCCAAAATTATTGTATGAAGCAAGCAGTGGCGGATCCAGAAATTTTCATAAGTGGGGGCCCACTGACTGACCTAAGAGGGGGCCCGCTCCAGTCACGCTTCAGTGATTCCCATATAAGCAACCAATTTTTTCCCAAAAAAGGGGGGGCCCGGGCCCCCTGGGCCCCCCCCTAAATCCGCCTATGGCAAGTGCATTGATAAAAGATCTGGTTATTTTTTAACTTACCATCCAATCTTTTAGCTAATTCTTTTGTAAATAACATAATTGCAAGTTGACTCTGATCATAAGCTTTTCCAGCATCATAATTTGTATCACTATTTAAATCTTCAAAGTTAATTTTTCCTTTTTTCTGTGATATAGCTGTAATATTTACAATCCTACTTGGAGCACATCTCTTTAATTTGTCCAACAACAAATTTGTGAGTAGAAAATGACCTGAAATATGTAAAATGCAAATTTTGTTTAATTAACATTGATTTTATATATATTCTTATTGGTCAATCAATTTTTTCCCCAATTAAGTTAAGAGGGAGGGTAGGGGGATCAGTGAAAAAACGAATTAAGTTTTTTATTCTATATTGAACTTTAAATGTCCTCCCTTAAGAATGGAAATTTGACAGTGAATACTGTGGATTCATTTATTTATGTAGGTACCAATTTTCATGGTTTCAGGAAAACTCACATATTCGTGGATATGTAATTTCATAGTTTTGGCAAAGTCTTTAGAAAATTTGCAATTTCGTTGCACATTTAGATTTGTGGTTCAACTGTACACACAAAATCCATGAAATTGTTATTCAATGAATATTAATGAATCCACAGTTACAGTAGTAAAACAAATCTAGAGTAATACAATAGAGATTACATCATATATCTTTGTTATACAAATCATATATTCTGATTCACATTCAATGGTCACAAAACAAATGATTATCTGCAATAAAAAAATAACTTTGCATGTTACACATCATAAGTAGTTACATTTCTTAACAAATGATTTCCTCTTTAAATTAAATGTGTAAAAGTATTGTCCTTATTCAGGCATCTCAGAAGTGTTTGTCACTGTGTCTTTCAAGTCTCTAGGCTTTTATTAATACAAACTAGAGGCTCTTAAGAGCCTGTGACGCTCACCTTGGTCTATGTGCATATTAAACAAAAGACACAGATGGATTAATGACAAAATTGTGTTTTGGTGATGGGGATGTGTTTGTACATCTTCCTTTACTGAACATTCTTGCTACTTACAATTATCTCTATCTATAATGAACTTGGCCTATTAGTTACAGAAGAAAATGTTTTTTTTAAATTTACAAAAATTGACTGTAAAGGGCAATAACTCCTTAAGGGGTCAACTGACCATTTTGGTCATGTTGACTTATTTGTAGATCTTACTTTGCTGAACATTATTGCTGTTTACAGTGTATCTCTATCTATAATAATATTCAAGATACAAATGTAATAACCAAAAACGGTAAAATTTCCTTGAAAATTACCAATTCAGGGGCAGCAACCCAACAACCGGTTGTCAAATTCATCGGAAAATTTCAGGGCAGACAGATCTTGACTTGATTAACAATTTAACCCCATGTCCGATTTGATCTGCTTTGGTTTCAGAGTTATAAGCCAAAATCTACCTTTTACCCCTATGTTCTTTTTTTTTTTCTTTTTTTTTTATTTTTATTTTTTTATCCAACATATATAATATACAACAGTACAATTATCAAACAGTAAGCTCATATATATGAATGTAATATAATACAACCTATCAGAAAATGTATAGAACTTGAAAATAACATTTTGTTGGGATTTTATAATTGTATCTTATTTAAAAGGACATACAAAAAAAAGTATATAAAAGAATTAAAAGATGATTAAGAAAAATAAAAAAAAATAAAAAAACAAAAAACAAAAGAACAAAAAACAAATATAAAAAAAACCAAAATTTAGTTTGATGTCTGCTAATTTTGTATAGTTGCTAATCCACCAAATTATCCTGTAAAGCCTCTTGGTAAATGTACCAAGCTTGATTAAACTTGTCAAAACATTTATTTTTAATTGATATCTTCTTCTCCAAAATATAATGATGCTTTATTTTTTCAATCAATGCTGTTAAACTTAAAGGGAAACTTCGCAAAAAAATCAAAAATTGATATTATGTTCATTCTGTATAAAAATGCTCAAATTCATAGATATTAAAGTTTTATTCCGCTAGATAAGCGATCACCATCGATTTTAAATTTAGAGTATCAATTCTCTGCGATCCGCCATTTTGTCTTCTTTCCCGATTAATAAAAACGATATGTCTATAAACCACAAAGAAACAAAACTACAGTAACCGATGTAGTCGTAATTGCGTGTCGATATCTTGTCAATCGTACGGTTGTTTTATCCGACTAACTAACTTGATACGAAAAATATTCTTACTTTTTTTAAATTACCATGGTCTGTTGTTTTTAAACTGTTGATATTGGAATTAGGTGAAAAGTCAAAGTTGAAATCATAAATAAGTGTTCCGTGAAAATTGTTTTCGAAAATCTAATTTGTTCATAATTCTTTAAAGTAATAAACAAATATATTTTGATCTTCCCTCATCTGATCACCAGCATGGCTAAAGGTATTACTTCCAAAGGTATTGTGAGGGGTGTGAGGTGACACGTCCAGGTATTCAAGCGATTTCCTGTCGGGCTTGCAAGTTCACGTATCGTTTCACCTCTGCAGGTATTGATCAGTGTACACGGCGGATAACTTATAACTTTCCATTTTGAACTATCAGATGTATAATCTACAACTCTGTCTTACTTGTCAGTACTAAACTCATACGCTTGTTTATGAATAACATTTCTGGTGTAAAGAATATAATTCATAAACATATAAATAATACCCAAAAAATAAGATTTGATGAAATTAAAATCTATTTAAATATTTTTTCCAAGGGTCAATTTGGGAAAATGTAATATATAGTCATTGTCAATAGTGAAGGACAGATTGGAACAGACCAGAAATGTTGATTTAAAAAAATGTACGCACTTGCCGACGATTCGTTTATACGACTGGATAGAAAGTTACGGAACTATAGCGCAATTTAAAATATATACATGTATACATTGAACATAAGAAAAAAACATATATTTTGAATAAATAGGGGTAAAAGTGTTGTAAATAGACTAGTCCACGTATGCCAACAGTATGTAATCATCGAATGTCGATAGACTATTGTATACCAAAAGAAGAAGAGAACCAATTTGATTTAAATACAGGTCGATGTATAATTTTTGCTTTGGTTCATTGAAGCTGTGGACCTAGTAAAATCACAGATTTATATTTCAATAAGATTGTTCTCGAACAAAGGAAGTAATTCGTCATCACAATTGTTATATATGCCACTGGACGAACACTAATTATCCCCAGGGAATGTGAATATTTTGCTGGGAAACTTTTGAGTATCAAAGTTTCAAATTAATTTCGGGATTTATTTTCTTTCTTGGTATTCAATAACAGAAAAAAGAATAAATTACTTGTTCGCTAAATAGGGGTATTCTTGTCAGATAAAAGACTTTTAGTTATATTTAAAAAATAGGGAAATATGACTTTAAATTGGTTCTGACTTTTTTTTTAAACATCGTTAAAAAGATGTGTGTCTAAGGTGAACGCCACAAGAACCCTGTAATACTAGTACGAGAGTATAGCATGTAAACATTCCTTCTCAATAATATGGTTGTATTGGAAATCTTTTCATACAGAATGACAACTCATTGTCCGATATGCATGTAATATTTGCCACATGACGCCCATAGTTCTTTCTACCATCATCATCTTATTCTGTGATATTGCTGTAAACATCGATGGTTCACACCCAAACAAAATGGGAGTAATGGACCTTCAGAGCTTCTCCGTGTTATACACTTGTGAAATATATAGACGAAATTTCTGTATTGAAATGAATCTACATCTCACAAACAGGATTTTCAAATAACGATTGTGAGTAATCACCTTACAAACCAATATAAACGTATGGCAAGATATAACCATGAAGGAATTTAGTTTTTGTCAGACGCAAGAACTCATCACTATGTATATCATAAAAAATATATGCATACAGTTTCAAATATTAAGAACAAGCGGTCGATGTCGATAGTCTGTTTTCTAACTGTTCAGAGTTAGACATGTCACTTGTTCATTCTTGGAAGCCTTCATATTCCCCGTCTAACGATGGGAACTCTTTCTGATTGTGTTGACTATAAATGCTTGTATGGTAATTCTGTCGTTTATCTGTACAAGCGGTTGCATTTCCTCTCCTTTCCCAACAAACAAACGAACGAAACGCCACTAGTCTGATTTCTCTGGAGCTCATCCTCAATGGCTCTTATACGTCAGGAAACTTACATGTATACTAATAATGATTGTTTCAAGAACAACGATGTATGGACGAACTATTATAAATTCGTCAATATCAGTTATGCATGACTAAAATATAACTTTTATTACAACTACTGTATTACTTATTTGGATTAATGACGGCTATCATGTTCAACATTGCACAAATATTATCATAGAATTTAAAAAAAAATCCTCAAAAATCCTCAAAAGAAATAATTCCTTAGCTTAGATAATTGATATTCTTTTCACAAAAAGTTCGTGTAAATGATTGTCAAATGAATTTAATTATGTAAGAATAAAATGTTAAAAAGAAACTAAAAAAAAAATCATGCATGTTGTATGTTGTATTTTTTTGTCAATTAAAAACTTTAAAATTGCAATAGTTTTATTAGCATTTAAACACAGCCAGATTTGAATACAAGTTAAGAAATTCCGGTAAAGTCAATGATATCAAACAGATGTACAATGGTATATCAAATTGGGTAATATTGCATTTAGTTTTTATAAAAGATTAAAACTACTATTTTTTGCTTCATATTTGAATCTTTACGCCAATTGCCGCTAAGAAAGTAATCAAAAATTGTTTCCTTTTATTTTTATACACTTTCGGAATTACGAATCTGAATTTTATTTTCAATTAATTTACACAATTTAATTATTGTATCTTTATTCTCATCGTGAATTAAATCTTAGTGTATTAACATCGTGACAGCATACTCTTTCTAATCCTTTCTGTTTATCAGGTCGAGAACTCTAGATTTCCTGACGTCAGAATATATTTGCATAGTAATTTCCAAAACACAAGACCAATATGGCCTTGAAAAACTGACCAATCGGGTCAATGAACTGCAATGCATTGTGGGCTACTACGAGTATACTACTACTTGAAAACACGTGGAATTAGTGGAAAAACTGTCAACTAATATAGTGTCTGGGACTCTCAAAATAAATGTTTCTGCTATGCGAATATGTTTATTATAAAATATATAACATAGTCTTTAATTTGCATGCTCAGATTAAAAAAATATTGTTTACGGGCTTCACATTTCGACTTTCTTTTTCGCCTTGTAAAAGTAGTTGAACAGGTTTTTTTTCCATTGTTATGCATTGTATTGTACCTGTGCAATAATTTCACGGCGTGAAACAGTGATATTTCATATGAAGTGACCACTGTCTAGTATGAATTTTTTTTTGAGCTCTTTTAAACCTGTATGAGTCATTCCAAAACATTTCTGCCTCGAAAAACACGAAAACTGGCACTGAAACACTTCCATCTGTACTGGGTGTGTAAACTTTTTATCAGGACCTGCACTAAAAGTAAGAACATCATAATATTCAGTATGCTAAAAATAAATGTTATAAAAGCGGGGACGATAAATAGCTTATATATTTTGTATAGTTTCATCCATCGATAAAGTCCGTCTGTCGCTAATTTTATCCCAAAATATACCTCAGAGGTATTTTTATCGTTCGGCTGCTGTCCTATTGAATAATTGACGTGACGTATGTGTAATATCTCCAGTTATCTAAATCCTAGAGGATCCAAATTACCTATTAGGTTTTTCTAGAACGTGCTTTGTTTATAGAAATAAGAAGATTAGGTATAAGTGCCAAATGAGACATGTTTCCATCCAAGACACAATCTAGTAGAGTAAGCAATCATAGATTCAATGCTGAAAAGTAAGCTATAAAGGGACCACGAATCACAAGTGCAAAACAATCCAAACAACAAAAAAAAAAACGGCCTTATTTTATATACTCAAGGAGAAGAAATTTGCCCAATAAATAAAAGAAATACAATAGGTTTAGATCGAATGCTGCAATTTTCACAAAACATATCAAAGTTCCCACCTTGTCGCACATAGACATGGATAACATCATTAATAATAATAATTTTTATTGTCAAATAAAAAAATTTAAACATGTTTGTGACAAACTGCAAAAAAAAAACGAACATACAATCATATCAATCATTTTATTAAGGTTGGCAAATGTCCGAGTCCGTTAAAAAAAAATCAAAAAATCCAATATCTCCATTAGAAAAAAAAACCGAACTTTGCAAAGATGAAAACAAAATGAAACTACAGTTGCTTGTTTCACTACCTTCTACAGAACAAGGAGAACAGTTTGAAAGTCCCGAATACTGAAATATGTAAAAAACTTAACTTATAGATTTTGTTAACACTGTCAGACAAGAATTTAAAAAGGTCTTGTGCAGTTTTGATGAAATATGAAAGATGATATAGGCTTTGTGCATGTTCTGTACCCGTCAAATTCTGATTATGGAAATATTACTTAGTGTTCTACAGACGTCGGTAAATATTTCATAATTGAAAACCGAATCTTCTGAAAGACGTTTGTATACAAAAATAAGGAAATGGGATATGATTGCCAACGGGACAAAGTTATCTACCTAACCTCAAATGAAGTGGATGAAACTAATGATATGCAACCGTAATACCTTCAACAATGAGAAAAATTCATATCGTATTATCGGCTAAAATGGCCCCGCTTGATGATTATACGTTGTTGTTTCTTAAAAACAAACGAATGAACACATTCTTATCGTCGATTTAAGTTACTTTTTAATCATAAAAGAAGGTACAATATCAGAAAAAAATTGTGAACACCCCATCAGATATTTGACAAACTCTAAGTCTTCGCCTTTTTGTACGAACTCAAAATTCAAGGATCACACATTTTTCTTTAACTTTCTATACGAAAGTTGCTGCCCTCATAAATATTAGCACCGGCTGTAATCGATGGCTAACCGGACACTAGTAAGTTTGTCGTATGGGTAATTGTGTTTTCACTGTTGTTTCGTTACTGTCTGGTGGACGAATACCTGAGATCTCCGTGTCAAACACCAAACATATTAATGGCTATATATCGGGTAATTCAAACACTTGTTTCTTCGCACAGAAACAACTCTTCGTTAATCTGAGCATGGGACGAATACTTTATATCACGAACTATAAATATGGATACATAAAATAAAAACTGAGCGAAAATGTTAATCCCGCATTGCACGAAAAAATGTGTCGTATTTCAGGAAATAACACGTGTTCTTTGTAAATTGTAAACACGTAGTAGTCCATCATGCATTGTTACTCATTTAATGGATTGGTCAAAAACCCAGGTAAACATAAATTGCGTCACACGTAAATAAACAGTTACATGTGCGAGGACATAAATATGCTAATTCATGCATTTCCATATATGGTAGAGTTCCCGACCTGTTTATCCATTCCAAATAACAACATTTATACCTGTGTACGCTTGAACTCACACCTGCGGCTAAATAGCTACAAGGTAAACGAATTGACCTCAAGCCGAGAAATATACAGTGACCTTTACAAAATAATATACACACTCTGCTCACACATTAGTTGCATTGAAATGATTATCAAAACAATAACGGTAAATAGAACTGAAATATTTTCAGTTCAATATCAGTAAAAATGTTCAATAAATATTTTATGAAAAAAATCTCAACAATAATTAATTAAATTTATTCAAAAACATTTACTAAAAATGTAGAGATAATTTTATAGGAGTTTAATTCAATCAATACAAAACGGTATATGCATATTCATTTTCGTTCATTCTTATATTGTGGTTAATAACTTCGACCATTCGTCAGCTGTGCGCTTTTAATTACGTATATTGTCGATAAGCTATAAGAGTTAAACAGATTTTATTTTTTCCCAGAATTCAATAAATCGGGCTAATACGTCACGACCCACTCGAGAATTCAACCAAAAAAGTTACAAATACTTGATTTTCTCCGTTATTAGAAGGAATATAAATTTAAAACTTTGCAAATGTGTTTTTTATGTTAAGATGAACATAATTAGATGATAAGTAAAAAATCGCGGAATTTCCCTTTAATTCTCCTTTAAAATATCGTGTATTATAAATATATTGTTTAATCCAGAGAAAAATATTGTTTTGAGGGTCACCTTTGTACATTCGTGATAAATTTCCAAACAAAAAAATATCTTGTGTAAATGGTATACTAATACCATTCTGGAGAAACCACATTTCAGTTTGCTCAATAAATTGTTGTACATAATAACAGTCCCACAGTATATGTTCAATTGATTCAAGTTCAGTGTTACAAAAAGTACAATATGGGTTTTGCACTATCCCAATTTTGTTTAAAAACGTATTTGTTGCCAGAATTTTATGATTAATTCTATACTGAAGCCATTGTAGCTTAGTATTTTTTGTAATAGCAAATGGTAATTGAAAAATCTTTTTCCAGTTTTGATTTTCTAAAACTAAAATTGCTTCCCATCTTTTTACTCCTGTAGGAACAGTGTTGTTTTTGTTTAGCACCAAATACATATCTTTAGATCCCTTTTTGCTTTTGAGAATGGTCTTTATAACTGATGGTATGAAAGGAGATACTAATTTATAATCTCCCCTATTAATTTTTTTGGAAGTCTTAGTTAGCACAGAAATTATGATATTATATTTCATGATGTCTATATCCATCTGAAAACACTCCTGAAATTGATAAAAATTAAGAAAGGTACCATTCTCCCCAACAATATCATTTACATGTATAATACCCTTACTATGCCAGTCTTTGAAAAACACTGGTTTGTTGTCAATTTGGAATAGGTTATTCATCCAAATTGGACTGGAAAGAAAATATTCCCAGTCGTGCAAATTCCTTTCTTTTTCAATTACCATTTGCCAAGCACCCAGTATATCTTTCCAAAATTTATTCTTAATACTTTGTTGTAGTTGCTTTACATAGCTATTACCACAAGTAAAGAATCTATCTTTATCAACATATGACAAAAATATATTTCGCCATTTACAATCGTTTTTACAAATTCTTCTTATCCAAGTACATTTCAAAGCATTTATAAAAGCATGTAAATTAATCATTTTTAAGCCTCCATCACAATAATCTTTTTGTATTACATCTTTTTTTACTCTATGAACTAGTGAGTTCCAT
Organism: Mytilus galloprovincialis; assembly: GCF_965363235.1. Taxonomy (NCBI): domain Eukaryota; kingdom Metazoa; phylum Mollusca; class Bivalvia; order Mytilida; family Mytilidae; genus Mytilus; species Mytilus galloprovincialis. Next base: position 55,509,540 of record NC_134840.1, read on the forward strand.
ATAAACTTATACATAAGTTCATTTATCTGTTTAATAATATCTTCACTTGGATTAGGTAGTGACAATATTAAATGATTTAAAATTGGCAACATAAGTGTCTTTACAACAGTAATTCGACCAATAACAGTAATGTTACGTCTAGACCATTGTTTGACTAGTCTTTTTATTTTTACAATATTTTCATCATAATTGATTTTAACTATGTTTTCTAAATCAACATCAAAATTAACACCCAATAATTTAAAGGATGTGCTTCCCCAAGTAAGATTTTGATTTGTACAAAGTGTCTCTGTGCTGTACTTTTTACTTCCAATCCAAATCACATGAGTTTTGGAAAAATTTATATTCAAACCAGAAATTTTCGCAAACCAATCTAGTTCCAATAATGCCTCATTTAAAGATTCTTCACTTCCATCTAAAAGTAGTGATGTATCGTCAGCAAACTGCGAGAGTTTGTGCTCAACATGAAGAACTTTGATTCCATTTATATTTTTGTTATTTCTTATTTTTAACGCTAAAATTTCTGCACAAAGAATGAAAGATAAGGCGATAATGGATCACCTTGCCTACAACCCCGTTCAACAGTGAAAAAGTCTGAAAGATTTCCTCCCTGAATGACTGCTGAATTAATGTTTTGATAGAGCACTTTCACCCAATTTATAATAGAATCGCCAAATTAAAAAATTTCAATTCATTTAAAAGAAATTCCCATGAAATGGAATCAAAGGCTTTTTCAAAATCTATCAACAATAAAAGGCCTGGTATATCATTATCTTCAGTATATTCCATGATATCATAGATCAATCTTAGATTTTCCCCAATATATCTTCCACTCATAAAACCTGTCTGATCAGTATCAATAAGTTTAGTCAAAACTGTTCTAAATCTTCTTGCTATAACCCCAGAGCCAATTTTATATACAGTATTAAGCAAAGATATAGGGCTCCAGTTTTTTAAAAAATGTCTAGGTTTGTTACCCTTTGGAAGACATGTAATTATCCCCTGTTTTTGAGTAACAGAAAGTTCCACTTTATCATAACCTGCATTCAAGGATCTTACAACAAAAAATTTTAAGTCAGGCCAGAAAAATTTAAAAAATTCACTTGAAAAACCATCTGATCCAGGCGTTTTATTGCTTTTCATTCTTTTTAAAGATTCACCAGCTTCCTCAACTGATATGTTCTTTTTTTAGCCATGGTGGCCATCTTGGTTGATTTGCGGGGTCACCGCACACATTTTTAAACTAGATACCCCAATGATGATTGTGGCCAAGTAAGGTTAAATTTGGCCCAGTAGTTTTAGAGGAGAACATTTTTGTAAAAGTTAACAACGATGGACGACGCCGGTTGCCAAGTGATGAGAAAAGCTCACTTGCCCTTTTAGGCCAAGTGAGCTAAAAAGCAAAAAGCTACATAAATTTTATCAAATAGTTTTGTGACTTATTGACACTGTTAAGCAACATCTAAACTCAGACGTCAAGCTAAAAACTAGCACAGTTGTAATGAATTTATAGTAGTTTTAAAAAGTTCTAGTCCTTCATAGAAAAAAGTTATCACCCTTGAAGAAATAAAAGATACATCCTTATTAAAATGCATTGTGTAAAATAATATGGCCCTATACTGACCTGTAGTTGTTAACTTCTACAACACTTGGTCTCTGATGGAGAATGGTCTCTCAGTCATACCGCTTCTTATTTTTTTATATTGACATTTAAATGATCTGAAAGAAATACTGTATTAGTGTCTTTTCCTTACCTAAATAATTCACTCCTAACTGCATTTCAAAACCATCTTTAGTAATTTGTTTTGGACATCTCATTATCCCTGCATTATTTATTAATATATCTAAACGACTTTCATCTGAAAAAGAACAAAAACTAATGAACAGATTTTAATGACTGAATTTCAGAAAGTTTCGAAGATATTTTTTCTTTTTTTTCAAACTATATGCAAGAGATATTTATTATTCTTTAGTTGGCATGCTTATTAATTCAGGGGTTGTCGTTTGTTTCTGTGTAACATACATATTTTTTGTTAATTTTTTGTACATAAATTACACCATTACTTTTCTGGTTTGAATTGTTAATGAATTGCCTTTTATAGCTGACTATGCGGTATTGGATTTGCTCATTGTTGAAGGCCATACCTATAGTTGTTAATTTCTGTGACATTTTGTCTTATGTGAAAAGTTGTCTCATTGGCAATCACACCACATCTTCTTTTTTATATTATGTCAAAGTCTACACATAGTTATTTTAATATTCCTAATTATAGTTAATTGAAGAGGGAGTTTGTTTTCACAAAGTATACACACTATGCCTAATAACAGCAATAAACTAGCGCTCACCTTGGTCTACGTGAATATTAAACAAAGGACACAGATGGATCCATGACAAAATTGTGTTTTGGTGATGGTGATGTGTTTGTAGATCTTACTTTACTAAACATTCATGCTGCTTACAATTAGCTCTATCTATAATGAACTTGGCCCAGTAGTTTCAGTGGAAAATGTTAGTGAAAATTTACAAATTTTATGAAAATTGTTAAAAATTGACTATAAAGGGCAATTACTCCTTAGGGGGTCAACTGACCATTTTGGTCATGTTGACTTATTTTTATGTCTTACTTTACTGTACATTATTGCTGTTTACAGTTTATCTCTATCTATAATAATATTCATGATAATAACCAAAAACAGCAGAATTTCCTTAAAATTACCAATTCAGGGGCAGCAACCTAACAACAGGTTGTCTGATTCATCTGAAAATTTCAGGGCAGATAGATCTTGACCTGATAAACAATTTTATCCCGTCAGATTTGCTCTAAATGCTTTGGTTTTTGAGTTATAAGCCAAAAACTGCATTTTACCCCTATGGTCTACTTTTAGCCATGGCAGCCTTTTTGGTTGGTTGGCCGGGTCACCGGACACATTTTTTTAAACTATATACCCCAATGATGATTGTGGACAAGTTTGGTTAAATTTGGCCCAGTAGTTTCAGAGGAGAAGATTTTTGTAAAAGTTAACGACGACGGACGCCAAGTGATGAGAAAAGCTCACTTGGCCCTTTGGGCCAGGTTCAAGCTAAAAAAGTATGGATATTTTAACTCTAATATCATAGCAATAATTATTACCTATTAATTGTCATATAATAAACCATCACTGCAAAACTCGGTAAAAAAAGGGAGTCTAGAATATGCCATTTTATAAATATAAATAGAAAAGAAAAGGTCAAAATATCTGTATAGAGACTCGACCAGATATTATGACAAAATTGTAATCAAACTAGATGGATTGATTGCTCAACTCCAGTGGAACTTAAATTAGTGTATTGAACTAATTCAAGAGAATCTACATACCTTCGTACAGGTGCTTTGGATTCTCTAAATTTGGCATTAGGACCAATAAACAAAGCCTGTTCCTTAGGTTGTCAAGCATCGAGGGATATACATTTTTTGCAATTATTCAATTGGAAAGATAGACTTTAAATCCCTAAATATGTTTTCTGTGATTTTTCTCTTAGAGAACATTAGAAACCCTTCCTGGCCGTTTCTGAGAAAAAAATCAGGTCCTAAACTTTTATTTAGTCAAATTTAAAATTCTTTCTCATTCTCCCAGATACCCTGTTACAGAATCCATTGGCGGATCCAGGGGGCCCTGGCCCCCCCTTTCGTGGGAAAAATTTGGTTGATTATATAGGGAATCATTGAAACATGACTGGAGCGGGCCCCCCCTTAGGTCAGTCAGCGGGCCCCCCCCTTAGGAAAAGTTCTGGATCCGCCACTGGAATCTGTGCACCCTGGTCTTAATTCAAATATATCTACTACCTGAACATATGGACAAATACTAAATAACACTTCATACATTTTTTCCCAAATTAAAACAGGCTACATGTATTTGGATGACACTATTATACTATAACTTACTTTTATTAAAATCCTCTGCAAATTCTTTTATAGAATCCAACGATGCTAAATCGAGATGTTTGCAAAACACTTTTTTATTCCAAGTATTTTTTATTATTTCTTCTTTTGCATCCTCACATTTTTTCATGTCCCTACATGCCATTATAACTTTACCACCTGAAAAAAATATAAATCTGTAATTTTTCAGTTATATACATAAAACAGTAAAGCATAATTGTGGAAATGTCATGTGCATAACTTCTATATATTTTTACAAAATTTCACTAGGACACATTCTTTACAAGATAACTTTTCCCTTATTAGTCTCCTAATATATTCTATACAATAAAAAAAAAATCTTATTTTTTTTTCCTTTCCTGAACTTATTACACACTCATAACTACATTTTGTACATATTAATATTTTAAAAGTGCTTTCCTGTATATGCATTCCCATACTATTCCAAGTGTAGTCCTTAAAATTATTTGGCTATAATCACGAATTAATGTCATATTTTAAACATTTTTTTTTTAAAGGCAAGATGCTTTCTGTTTTCATTTTGTGTAGTAGGGTTGCAGTCTTATCTACACACACTCTGCATCCATCAATATATACATATTAAATACATTCAGCTGAAACAATGAAGCTGTTATTTTAATATTTAACCTTTGAAATAGATCTACAAAATCACTGCTTTAGCATTTTCTTTTTACTAACCTGTATGAAGGAAATGATAATATAATGTACAATCAAAACTTCTACCAAAATCTGTTAAATTTCATCTCCTTCTTTCATGCGTTGTAAAACATCATTAATCAAAAGTAACAAGAGTGTCTGAAATCTCTGGTTGGGCATTTATACAGAATAGAGAATAATTTACAAATTTAAAGAAAAATGAATGCCAAAAAAGAAGAGGGTGCTATAATATAAATAAAAAAGAATGTGATCGTGGGAGCCAGATGCCCTACTTGTGAATATGCATGAGTTAAGTCAATGTTAATGAATACAGTAGTTTTGCAATTTATAAAGGGATATAACTCAACAATTTGTAAGTGACACCACCAAATTTGGAATTTTATCCGTTTGGAGTTCAGTAGCAATGTGTATAAGTTTCATAACATTTGGCTGAGGCAAAGTAAAGTTAGAGTATGGAAATTGCAAATTACCTATTTATTTATTTCTTAATGAATATAACTTGAGAACATAATAAATTGAAAGTAAATCCAGCCAAATTCTTCTTTGAAGTGTGTTTGGTGGTAATAAGCATTAAATATAGGTTTCATAACATTTGGCTGAGGCAAAGTAAATTTAAAGTGCTGAAACGGAGAGCTGATATTATGAACTATCACACAATGCTAATTGCCACCAAACACACATAAAGTTTGAATCACACAAACCTAATTCGAAATTATCTGGTGGCATTGTGTGATAGTTTCATTATATTTGGTTATGTCAAACTGAAGTTAGAGAATGGAAACCATTTTTGGGAAGTACTGAGAGATGGACAAGGGTAAACCTGAATGCCCACTTTGATAGTGGCCAGGGCATAAAAATAGAGAATAATGGACAAAAATATGAATCTACTGACAATATCTTATCCACTATACATTATCTATATAACTTGTAATGCACCTACCCCTAGCTGCTAACATGCCAGCTGTCTGGTAACCAATGCCACAATTAGCTCCAGTTACTATCACTGTTCTCCCATGAATTCTCTCGTCTCCATTAAATGTTATCCCATGTGCTTTCCTGTACATAAGAATGGAATAACAATTGAATTTTGTGCCACAGCATTTTTATATTTACTTTATACGTCTATGCAGGACCAATTATGTCTACATCTGTTGCATGTTCAATTTTGTGTAATTCTAATCAAGATAATGTTACTGATACAATTTCTACTGATCAATTTATGGAAAGTATTTGGTGGACAATTTAGTAATAAAGTAAAACAAAAGCATGAAAAGTACTGTTTGGAATATCATCCAAAATGTATATAAAATATCCACACACATATATGGTTTTATCAGAAAAACTCATAAGTATTTTTAAATCTCCTTTAAGAATATTTCCAAATACTAATTAAGGTTTAAAAGTTATCTTCATTACTTATCCCCTTATTTTTTCTCCTTCCATGATTTGCTTATAAATTGACTTACCGTTTTAAGATAATTACCATTCCACCAATTGCTCCAATGGCAAAGGAATAAGTTATAGCTTTAGATGAAAATGAAGACATTTTAGTGTAACTATAGAAGACTACTGGTATAAACTATATGTTCATGTTAAATACTCCAATCTGAAAAAGAAACCTACATCAATCATATAGTCACAATAATTCATATTGATATAATTTCAATGGATGTATCACAGGCCTCTTATCTGATCATTATACTCATAATAAGTAAAAGCACTGATCATACAACATTTTTTAATTATCAAACGATAGATAAAAGATACATGCATCTATAATACTAAAATTACGAGGTCCAATTTGTCAGCCGTCATCACGTAAAAACGACGAATCAAAGAATTCAACTTTATATATAACTAATATAGTACAAAGGTGTAGATTAAAAATTACACCACTCCAGGCCCTTTTGTTTTCCACGTAATTAATATTGCCAATAATTAAGAAGTTCCGGGTCGAGTCCGATACCGATACCAATAGTATATTCACCTGTCACCTATTACCTTATCTGTACGTTCCGCATCTGACAGGCGAACCAACAAACAGTGTATTCGGGATTAATGTGCTATATACACGGGTCATAATCACAGGGTTGACACTAATAAATTGTCAAATTGTTACCTATTGTAGTATTTTAATCAGTAAGACTTTCTAAGATAACAATTCGAATACTAAAAATCTGGACTAAAAATAAGGCGTATAGGTACAGTTTTCAATTTGTTAGCAGGCATGACGTAAAACAGCGAATCAAAGAACTCAACTTTATTTATAACTAATATAGGACAATGCTGTTGATTAAAAAATACTCCATTCCAGGACCTTTTGTTTTCCAAATAATTAATATTACCAATAATTGATAAGTTCCAGTTCGACGGGTTCAAACAGAAAGATTTGAAACAGAGAAAACTGTGTATCTTATAATCGGCATGACTTTATCAGATGACAATACTAATACTAAAATAAGGCTTGCGCATAGTTATATACTTTAATTCAGTCACAGACCCGCGATATCACGGGTGTGTTCTAGTGTATATTTAATTTTCTTCTATTGTTTTGTACATTAGGATGTTGGTTTTCTCATTTGAACTGTTTTACATTTTGTTATGCCATGACGATAGAAGTTTTTAATGACCTTGACTTGTTATACAGTCTTTGCACAGTTGTTTATGCCATGTATCATGTATAGGGCCTTTTAAAGCTTGTAGTGCATTTTTGGTTGTGATCAATTTTGAAGGCTGTATGGTGACCTATAATTGTTTACATACATCCCCTGGTCTGTGGTGGATAGTTATCTCAATAGCAAACATACCTCATCTTCTTCATTTCATACAATATCAAATACAATTTCTATCTACATGGCTTTTGAAAGATGGTGAAAAATCTGCCAATCAAACAATATCTCCTTATTATTATACCAAATCAGATACGTCTATGATCGTCTATAATAAGTTAATTAGATTTTCAATTGGATGTCCTTGTTTACACTTTCACCCAAAAGTTTTTTCCTTAAATGACAATTTAATTTCAAACAAAAGCTACATATCTAGATTCTCAACTATTTACTGTAAGATTTCATTTGTAAACCATATTCATAACAGTAGACCATCAATGAATTGCCTTTAACTTAGTGAGACTTAAAAAAATATATGTGCAGTGTAATGTTATATATCTAGGTTCATTATATTAACCTGTTGCCTTATATTAGTGGCCTATTTTGGCACATGTCAATAATGTAATGTTCTTTAAATCTTCAGGTAAAATGGTATTGAGAACATTTCATAAATTTTTGTTGAGTAATAAGGGAATTCACTTGAATAGAGAAAAATTTTGGTATAAAAATAAGATGATGTGGTATGATTGCCAATGATAAAATGAATGAGACAAGAGACAACTCTCTACCAGAAAGCAAATGACTTAGAAGTTAGCAACTGTAGATCAGTGTACTGCCTACCACAATTATAAAAAAAACCATACAGAGCAATTTATATTTGCTTGAAAATGAACTATTTATCCAAAGCTGCTGCACATCAAATTAAAAATAAATAGGGAATGTGCCCCAGCTTGCACATCATATAACATTATAAGGGGAAATAAGTCACATAACTGAAGAACAGTAAAAGTAAAGCTATCCAACTTTGCACTTTTGTTGTGTGGTGATAACAATTGTTTATAAGTCTCATAACATTTAATTGAGTCAACTTTACTTAAGAAAGAGAAAAGAAACGAATAATTCAGCAATTTTGACATTTGTAAATGGGCTTATTTAGGCTTAACTCTAGAATTGTTAAAGCAACACCACCAAAGATCATAATGGTTGAGACAAACTTAAGTTAGAGAATGGAAACAATATTTTCAGCAACTTTTCAATTTGTAAAGGGGCATAACTCTTGAACAATAAAAGTGACTCCCCCAAAATTCTAACTTGATCTGTATTTTGGGGTTATAAACATTGTGTATAAGTTATAAATTGGTATAGCATTTAGTATAAGTTTCATAGCTTTTGGTTGAGGCAAACTAAAATAAGAGAACGGAAATGAAAAATTTGGCAACTTGTCCAATTGTAAAGGGCATAACTCGAGAACAGTGTTAAAGTGATGCTAACAAAATTGATACTTGATCTGTATTTTGTAGTTATAAGCATTGTGTATAAGTTTCATAGAATTTGGTTTAGATAAACTAAAGTAAGATAATTAAAATCAGTTAGTTAAAGTGAATTAAAAAAGGGATTAAATTGTCTTTGATAATATATTAAAAGATATTAACAAAAATATTATGCACACATCACAAATTGCGGCACTTTTATTTACCACTATATGAATAAATAAAATTTTACAACCTAGTAATTTCTAGGCAATAGGTGCCCTGCCAAGGCAAATGTTAAATTATATCATATTGTTTTGTATGTTGATATATACCCAGCCCAAAATCAGTGAACATGATGAAATTTTGAAGGGATACAGTAGATCCTGCTCTAGTCCAAATAATTATGACGTCTGGCAAGGCTGTTTTATTTTTTTTCTACAACCGTAGGAAGGTGTCCCAGAAAAAAAATAGAATAGCCTTGCCAGACGTCATAATTATTTGGACTAATCCTGCTCCATCAGAGCTTATGGTCAGATGATATGTTTTCGTACGTCATATAAATTTGCACAATGCATGCTTTTTCAGCGGAATTTGTAACTTCACAATGCAATCTTAATAGTACCAAAACCCATTAAACAATAATATATTTCATTATTTGTATAAATTGTAATTATATATCAAATTATTTACTGATTGATAAATCAATGAAAATAAAATGTTAAACTGTAATAAAACATTTATAACGTACATGAAAGGTATTTACCATATTAAATGTGGACAATATGCAGAAGATGAAGCAATTAAATAAAATGTGAAAATTATATAAACATACAAGCTAACAAGGTCAAAACTTTTAAAACAAACCAATTATTAGATATATTATGACTCTTGGATTCGTCCACTTGATTCTTTTGTAAACGTGGTTACATAAACATTGCTCTTTTCAAAGCTTTAAAACATCTTATTTTCATTAAGAAGTAAAGCTAAACATAAATCTTTTTTCTCATGGGCTGTGTTCAGGTAAAATAATCTACACTTTACTGTCATAATTACCTCCCCTTAAAATACTGGTACCCAATAGCCGATAACAGGATCCAGATTACACGCTTTAGTGACACCGAAAAACTGAAAAAATGAGTCGACCAAACCCTCTTGAAGGTCTTCCCAACCCCGAGGCTTTGTATGAATCCTGGTGGCCAATTATTATAGCCTTTGCTATTGGTATTGGTTACGCTTTAAGGTGTGTTTACTGTAAAGTGTAAGAACTGTCTCATAAAGTCTCCTGTTTGACCACCCCCCTTTTCACTATATACATATCAAAGAGTTTTATCATTCGCTCTGAATTCTCTCTTATAGATATTTCTCGATATCCTTATCATACTCTTAATCAGGAAGCCTTAGTCAGCGAATGAAGTTGGGTAGAACTGTGTGACTTGTCTTATGTTATGTTTGACTGTCCCCCTTATTTTACCAAATTCTAGTCAAATCGGCACCTGGTTAAATCTGCACTCAGTATAGTCAAATTGGCACCTGGTTAAATCAGCACTTTATATAGTCAATTTGGCACCCATGTTAGATTTGTTTAATATACATATTTTAACAGCAATTTAAGTAAAAACAGTAAAAATAAGGAAGGGGTTGTCCAGAAAAATTCACTTAATTTTATTCCCATTTTTGGGAGTTGATGTATATATATTTTTCTCTTAACTAAATGTGTATTTTAATTATATATACAATGATCAAGGATTTGTATAGTTCTCACTATACAAATCCTTGCAATGACATACGAGGTATGGTACTGGATATTTTTTATGCACTTTTTAACAGTTGAACATTTTGCAGGATTGTTGGTTTAATGCTGTTTAAACTCTCCTGAAAAAACACCTTGAATTGCTAATTATTTTGCATGAAAGTTTGAATTATTGAAAGGGACTCATAGTTTTCCTTTAAACATTAGCTTGTGTAAGGGCTTCTTTGTTTCTTATGAAGTTTTTGGAGAATAAAACATTAATAAATACCTTTAACATTCTACTGTTGAGTTAAAACCACAAACATATTAACTATGTACTTGATTAAAGTTATTAATTAACTGAAAAGAAAACTTATCAAAACATCAGTCATAGAATGTTGGGAAAACTTTAAATAATTAACCTATGTTTTCTAACTGCTTGATGCTTTTTAATGATGTAATGGATGATAAAATCCAAACCCAAAATAGATCATGAATTTATACATTTTAAAATTATTTATACATATAAATTATATCAAATATTTTTTGGATGCCGATTTCACTATACTGTGTGCCAATTTGACCAGGTGCCGATTTGACTTTTTCTATGGGTGCCGATTTGACCAGGTGCCGATTTGACTTTCTGGTCATGTTTAGTGATTCCCTCTATTATCAAACAAATTTTTCCCGGAAAGAGCCCCCCCCTCCTCAATTTGCCTCTTGTGCTATTAAGTTATAATAAACCACTGATCAATGATATGGTTTATGCTGAATGGGCAACTGTTGTAATTCATTTGATTCATAAAAAAACAACTTGGAGTACTCGTAGTGCTAGTCCAAATAATTATGACGAACCAAAAATCTCCAATGTTATTGAATCAATGCTAAATTTCACAGCATCAACTATAAAGTGTGTTACAGGGTTATAAGCACCTCATTGAATCTAGTGTATTTGAACTTTTCATTCCAGTCGTCATACTGCTATTGTTATATCCCCACCATATTAAGTTTTACCCTTTTTCCTCTGTATTTTTAAAGTACAAATGTATTTACGTCCCTTTCTTGTACATACCTCTGTACATCCAAAAATTGGTTTCTGTTCTCTAAATTTAGTTTTCCTCAACCAAATTGTATGAACCTTATACGCAATGCTTATTTCCACAAAACACAGGTCAAGTTGAATTTTGGTGGCGCCAATATTACAATTCTAGAATTATGCACCTTAACAAATTGAAAAGTTGCTTGAATTTTTTGTTTACGATCTCTAACTTAAGTTTGTCTCAACCAAATGTTATGAAACTTCTCCACAATACTCATTATCAGAAAACACTGATTACAGTTGAGTTTTGGTGTCATCAGTTTTACTGTTCTAGAGTTATGTCCCTTTACAAATTCAAAAATTGTTATTGTTGTTGAGCCTTCAACTTTTGTCAAAAAGTGAGACAGCGATCCTACATTTTGTCGGCTGTGTACACACATATTCACTCTTTGTTTAAAGTTTTTGAAATTTTAATAACTTTCTTAAACTTTTCTGGATTTCTACCAAACTTGGACAGAAGCTTGTTTATGATCATACGATAGTATCCAGAAGTAAATTTTGAAGAAAAAAAAATTCCATTTTTTCAGAATTTTACTTATAAAAGGACCTATTTTTCTGCCAAGAAATATAACATTCACTCTGTGGCTAAAGTTTTTAAAATTCTAATAACTTTTTTAAACTATCTTGGATTTGTACCAAGCTTGGACAGATACATGTGTAACTTGTTTTATATGATCAAAAGCTAGTATCTACAAGGAAATTTAGTTAAAATTTTGTTCTTGTCTTTACGTATTTTACTTATTAATGGACTTTTCTTCCATTTAACATTACATAGTCTGCAGTTAAATTTGTTAAAACATTTATTAGATTCATATACTACATGTATCCTGGATTTTTACCAAACCTGGACAGAAGCTTCTTACAATCAAAAGATAGTATAGAGAGGAAAATTTTGTTAATTTTTTTCCTCATTTTTGTTGAGCCTGTGACTAACAGCAAAAGTAGGTGAGACACCGGGTTCTGCGGGTAACTTACAATTTTTTTTCAATTCCTTGCTCTAACTTTAAATAGTGTGCCTCAACCTAATGTTACGAAACTTGTACACAATACTTTTAACCACAAAACCAAGATCATGAAGATCAAGTTTGAATTTTGGTGCCATCATTTTACTGTTATGGTTAGGATTAAGCCCAGTTACAAATGGAAAAAAATACTTTAAAATTACAAGCCATAGATATGGCATGGGCACATAAAGATATTAACAGAGCTTATTGTATATTTGATTATTTTAGAACAACAGTTTAAGGTTGCAATAGAAAATATCAAAATTTTATATGACAAACATATGAAAAAAAGTGATTTTTGATAATTGCTGAAAAGAAAATGGTTTAGTTAAAAACATAAAAGCTGTGATGAAAAAGATATTAGAAATAATACACATCTATAACCTATTTGAAATACATGTAATACACATCTTTAACCTATTTGAAATAATACACATCTAGACTACAGATGCAAACTTCCAAGAGATGCTATCCAGCACTTTGATTTTTCATGTGACTGATATAAAAGCTCTTTAATATCATTTCTCCTTCATGATCTTTCTTATTTTTTTATTCAGACAATACATGAGAGGAGCTCGTTGTATGACAGATTTAAAACTGACGGGGAAAGTAGCAATTATAACTGGTGGCACAAAAGGTATTGGAAAATGGACAGCACTGGATATGGCCAAAAGAGGTATGCTCCTCCATTTTGAAATTTGTTAGCTTTTTCAGTGGTCAAGTATTTTCTTAATGGTATTTCAAATTTTGCTATAATCCTTTGGTTGATTAAACTACAATACAAGTACTTCCTTGTAAATGGTAATGGTAAAGGAACCACTTTTCCTATGTCTTTTCAATAAGATAGTTGATATGTTTTATATTGGTCAGAGAAGACTATTGTTAGTAATATAGGCTCTGAATGAAAAATTTAACACCTGGTTGTAAAAGAAGGTGATAGTAAAAATTAATTTTTGGTGTCTTGAACTCAGATATGCCAAGTATAAAATCTCTTTTTTATATAAATGTTCATAAACTTAAATTATTTGTAGTTGTATCCTTAATATCATTGTACACAGAGTACTTATGAATATGAATAGTATGCTGAAATGGTGTAGTAGTTTTCTATTCCCTAAGATTGACATAGATATGAACACTGGTGTTGCATAAATTACTTTAAATTTGTACTTTTAAAATTTCTTTACTACAGTTAAATGTATGTTCATTATCATAATGATTATATTATTTTTGATGCCCAAACTACGATAGTAGAGGGGCATTCTGTTTTCTGGTCTGTGCGTCCGTCTGTTCGTTTGTCCATCCGTCTGTCAGTCCGTCCTGCTTCAGGTTAAAGTTTTTGGTCAAGGTAGTTTTTGATGAAGTCCAATCAACTTGAAACTTGTTGCTTATGATATGATCTTTCTAATTCTAATGCCAAATTAGATTTTTTACCCAATTTCATGGTTCATTGAACATGGAAAATGATAGTGCTAGTGGGTCATCCGTGTACTTTGGACACATTCTTGTTTTTATAGAATTCTACCTCCTAGATTTTCTCTCAGATCTTAATTGACAAGTATTTCTAGTTTTTCTGCTAAAAGTTGCTGGTTTAATCTGGGTACACTTTAACCCAGCTAATCAATAAAACTAACTGCCATAATATTTAGCTAAGGGTGCTGAATTTGGAATTAAACACCAATTAGCAAACAGTTCTTCTTGGACTTTGTGGGCTTCAGCTGTTTGTTGTCTCTTTGACTCATTCCTCATTTCCATTCTCAAATTAAAACTTCTCTAATAAAAACAGTTTAATACACATGTACATAATGGTGATTGAATATATCATACTATTCCTAATATTTCAGGTGCAAGAATTTATATTTGTGGTAAAGACAAAGAAGAAGGAGAGAAATGTATTGAAGAAATGAGAACAACAGCAAAAAATGAAAGCATCTTTTTTATTCCATGTGATTTAAGATCATTTAAAGCTGTTAGGGAGTTTGTGGAAGCCTTTAAGAAAAGTGAGTTTAATAAACAACATGGCTAAATATATTTATATATAAATGTCATATTTAGGGATAATCAGAGTATGACAAATGTAACATATCCATGTTTATCATTTACTGACCAAAATTGAGGTTTTTTTTAGAAGTTTTGAAATTTTTCAATTTTCCAGTGTTTTTTTATAGGCAATGGGGGCTTTATTTGTTACTCTTGACTGTCCATCTACAAAATGTATCTGATAGTCCCTCCAATTTTCGTTTTTACACTCTGACATTTTTCTCACCCAAATATTATGAAACTCATTCAGAATGCTAGGAACAAAAACTTGCTTGAATTTGGGAAGTGAGTCACTTATCTTTCTAGTGTTACATATGCCCCTTAATAACTATATTCTGTAAATTCAGAAATTAGTGTGAGGTTTTTATTATTGCAAAAAATGCGACAAAGTTGTAATCGCAATAATTTAAACTCGCTTTTGGAAATACTTTATATGAATTAATCCTAAAAATAAAAATCGCTTTTAAGTCTAAAATGACAAAATCGCAATAATAAATACACGCAATAATTTCTGAAAATACAGTTGCATGTTTTAATATCCTCATTTTAACTTTAGTTTGCCTCATTCAAATCTTATGAAACTCATTCACAATTCTAGGAAAGCACAATACGCAGACAGACAACAGAGTAAAAGCTTAAGCAGTATGTTATTTTAAAAAATGATGAAGAGTTTTTGCCTACTTACAACTCAAATTTTTTTCAGTTTCCACACACTTAAGTTTGTTTCATCCAAATTTGATGAAACTTATATATAATGCTAAGATCCACAACACACAGACAAAGTTCTAATTTGGGCAGTTAGTTAATTACTGTTCTGAGTTGGACCCCTTTTTAAAATGGAAAATAGTCAATCTTGAATGAGAGAATTTGTGTCCTCGTACATGAATTCTTTTATTTTCTGCAAACTTTGGCCGGTACAATTGTTTTTATACGACCGCAAATTTTGAAAAAATTTTCGTCGTATATTGCTATCACGTTGGCGTCGGCGTCGTCGTCGTCGTCCGGCGTCCGAATACTTTTAGTTTTCGCACTCTAACTTTAGTAAAAGTGAATGGAAATCTATGAAATTTTAACACAAGGTTTATGACCACAAAAGGAAGGTTGGTATTGATTTTGGGAGTTTTGGTCCCAACATTTTAGGAATTAGGGGCCAAAAAGGGCCCAAATAAGCATTTTCTTGGTTTTCGCACTATAACTTTAGTTTAAGTTAATAGAAATCTATGAAATTTTGACACAAGGTTTATGACCACAAAAGAACGGTTGGGATTGATTTTGGGAGTTTTGGTCTCAACAGTTTAGGAATTAGGGGCCAAAAAAGGGCCCAAATAAGCATTATTCTTGGTTTTCGCACAATAACATTAGTTTAAGTAAATAGAAATCAATGAAATTTAAACACAATGTTAATGACTACAAAAGGAAGGTTGGTATTGGTTTTGGGAGTTTAGGTCCCAACAGTTTAGGAATTAGGGGCCAAAAAGGGACCCAAATAAGCATTTTTCTTGGTTTTCGCACCATAACGTTAGTATAAGTAAATAGAAATCTATGAAATTTAAACACAAGGTTTATGACCATAAAAGAAAGGTTGGGTTTGATTTTGGGAGTTTTGGTCCCAACATAATAAGGGGCCCAAAGGGTCCAAAATTAAACTTTTGTTTGATTTCATCAAAATTGAATAATTGGGGTTCTTTGATATGCTGAATCTAACTGTCATGACTGTGTATGTAGATTCTTAACTTTTGGTCCCGTTTTCAAATTGGTCTACATTAAGGTCCAAAGGGTCCAAAATTAAACTTAGTTTGATTTTGACAAAAAATGAATCAGTTAGGTTCTTTGATATGCTGAATCTAAAAATGTACTTAGATTCTTGATTATTGGCCCAGTTTTCAAGTTGGTCCAAATCGGGGTCCAAAATTAAACTTTGTTTGATTTCATCAAAAATTGAATAAATGGGGTTCTTTGATATACCAAATCTAACTGTGTATGTAGATTCTTCATTTTTGGTCCTGTTTTCAAATTGGTCTACACTAAAGTCCAAAGGGTCCAAAATTAAACTTAGTCTGATTTTAACAAAAATTGAAATCTTGAAGTTCTTTGATATGCTGAATCCAAAAATGTACTTAGATTTTTTATTATGGGCCCAGTTTTCAAGTTGGTCCAAATCAGGATCTAAAATTATTATATTAAGTATTGTGCAATAGCAAGTCTTTTCAATTGCACAGTATTGCGCAATGGCAAGAAATATCTAATTGCACAATATTGTGAAATATCAAATTTTTTTTTAATTAGAGTTATCTTTCTTTGTCCAGAATAGTAAGCAAGAAATATCTAATTGCAAAATATTATGCAATAGCAAGATTTTTTTTTAATTGGAGTTATCTTTCTTTGTCCAGAATCAACTTAAATCTTTGTTATATACAATATACAATGTATATTCACTTTTTACTACCAACTGATAAATTAAAATAATCTTTACCATTCAGTGATAACAAGCAGTTTTTTTACATCTTAATATTTTATGATGTATTTAAATGAGTAGTTATTGTTGCAAACTCCATTAGAAATTTTAATTGAGATTAGTTTTGGAATAAGGGAAAGGGGGATGTGATTAAAAAAATTGGGTTCAATTTTTCTCATTTGAAATTTCATAAATAAAAAAGAAAATTTCTTCAAACATTTTTTTGAGAGGATTAATATTCAACAGCATAGTGAATTGCTCTAAGAGAAACAAAATTTTAAGTTCATTAGAACACATTCATTCTGTGTCAGAAACCTATGCTGTGTCAACTATTTAATCACAATCCAAATTTAGAGCTGAATCCAGCTTGAATGTTGTGTCCATACTTGCCGTAACCGTTCAGGGTTCAACCTCTGCGGTCGTATAAAGCTACGCCCTGCGGAGCATCTGGTTTTGATTGAGAAACAACAGTGTAAGCAATCTTGCTGAATAGTTTCACAGAATATGAAGAATTAAAAGTTGTTATCTTATACATTGATATATATGTAGATGGCAAAAACTGGATTTGGTGGTGGAACTCAAATTTTGTACTCTGAGCACTGAGCAAAGTTTTCTCAGGAATCAATCAATGATTGTTCAGTGATAGATCATAAAAACATTAAGAAAGCTGTTTCATTTTACATTAGAATTTATTTCATCTGATTTGTTAAAGTTAATTGAAATATCAAGCTATATATGTAAGATCATGTAATATGAATTAAATTTTTCGAATTATTAATTTTAGAGGAAACCACTCTTCACTACCTGATACATAATGCTGCTGTAATGATGTGTCCAAGGGAAGTTACTGAGGATAATTTTGAATCTCAATTCCAAGTAAATTTTCTAAGTAAGTAATGGTTTTCTATATTATAACTCAGATGAAGTTCAAATTGGATAAGAACATTCAAATATGTGTTGTTAACAAATGATAAAAATTACATTAAAGAGAACATCATTAATATATTTGATTCTTGTAGAAATACTTCATTACTTCCTAATCAAGTCAACTGGTTTTTCAGTTCTTAATGCTTTGATTATATACTCATCTTTTCATTCATCAGTTTAAGATTTAAAAACAGCCTGACTGAAATGTTAAATTGTTTTACTAATGGTAGATATTTTTACATTGTAGGTCCATTTTTAATGACACATTTGTTGTTAGACATCTTAAAATCATCAAAACCATCTAGGATAATTAATTTAGTGGCACCTGCCTATTCACTTGGAGAAATAAAATGGGATGATATTAATTTAGAAAAAGATTACACAACATCAGCAGGGTTTGGACAGAGTAAACTAGCATTAGTCCTATTTGGAATAAACCTTGCTGTGCGTTTGGAAAGTAAGTAGTTCTGAATTACTGTGGCTTCATTATTATTTGTTGGATACCAATGTTAGTGGATTTTGTGGGTACAGGTCAACCACAAAATTAAATGTTCAACGAATGACAAATTTTCTAAAGACGTGTATGCAGACCTCGGCAAAACCACGAAATTTAATATCCATGAACACCCAAGTTTTCCTTTATCCACGAAAATAAATGAATCCACAGTACACATAAGACAAAGAAAATTATACTTTGATCACCGCTGAACAAGTTATTTTGCCATGTTTTTCAAACTTATATGCTTCAGTGTATAATGGATGTTAAGGACTTCTTCATTAAAAACATAATGCATGTCCAACTGGATAACATCCTTTTTAATTGGTTTGGTGCAACAATTTTTGTCTTTGTTGATATTTTAACTGATTCTCTTCCTGTTCAAACATGTCAGAGCAAATTAAACAACGTAATATATGAACAGATGGAATTCTTTTGTAGCTCGTGAATGTTATTTGAGTACGGTAATTGTATGATTTCTTTTCCCAGTTTAATTCATAATAATCTTTTTATTACATGCATGTTTTCTATAACTTATTTCAGAAGAAGGAGTCTCTGTACATCAAGTTCTGCCTGGTATTGCCAAAACTAAAATTTATAGACACATGCCGTTCCAACAGAATGGATTTGTTGCAATGTCATTTGGTCCTATTACATGGTTTTTGATGAAAACGGCAGATGATGGTGCTCAAACAGTCCTTTATGCCACTTTATCAGAACTAGCTGGGAAAACTACTGGATTTTTATATAAGTAAGTAATGCCAGAGAGTTTGTTCCACTTAGCATCCATCAATTGCTCACATTTTCAGATGTAAGTAAAAATTGCAGAGAGTGAGACGGGTACCACTTTTATTATAACACTACTTGCAAATAAAGTATAGGGGAAATTAAAGACGGATAGTTACTCGTATTCTTATGAGATTTTGCAAAATGCATGCTGATTTTATGCTAATGATAGTCATACATGGCAAAAATACTCCCTTTGGATTTAGATTGGATTTTCATATTGAACCAAAGGCATGTCCTGTAGGTTGTGGTCATGTATGTCTTGAAACCTGTTTTTATGCAAACAATCTAAAGGTGTAAGACCCTTCACATAATGTTATACATCATAAGTTGTAATCACATACGATATATGTATATATTCAAGTAGTTTCTTGGACATTTCATAGCACTGCATGCTTAGATCCAATAGACACAAATAAATTGCTTTCTATGGCTTATAGACACCATAACCTTGATCCAGTCCATATTATCAAGATGCCTTAAAATGAAAGATAATAAAAAATTCAGGAACAGCTGGCTTTGACCTCATAAACACGTAATATGATTATTAACCATGATTGAAGAATATATGTCATTACTTTCTTTTAATATCAATGGTTGTCTATTAACAAATGTACATACACATCAAAGCTGATCATAGATTTCCATTTAAAATTTAATTCCTGCAAGTGTTATCATACATCCTTAATGAATTACTTTAGTTAAGGTTTTGACTAATTTATGATATTTGATTCATTACTGTATAAGTTAGTTAGAAATGAAAATGTGAAGTTCAATAAATTCTAAGGTGTTGACTGAAAATTTGTAAATGTATTGAATTCAATTGTAGGGAGTGTGCAATTACAGAATATGATGACAAAGTTAAAAATGAAGATTTACAGAAAAAGTTATGGTCAGAAGCCATGAAGATGACAAATATAAAAGAATTTGGAGTTATAGAATGATAACAATGTATTCCTGTTGTAAAAAGAGATCTGAACTATCAATCGCTTATTTCAAATTTAGTAATGGTTGCTTCAGAGAAAGTACAAGTACATGATATTAAGATTTACAGCTGTTATTAGTTGTAAAAAATGTAGCAATCAGAAACCCTGTACTTTTCTTTTTCTTTTTTTTTGTAAATTTATATGCATTGGTTGTGATTGATTGCTTAAATACATTTATAGTTTAAAGAATTATTATTCATGAAGAAACTTTTTTGGACCATTTATTCATTCATAAAATTAGAAAAGAGAAGGCATCATAAGGCCACTTTTTTTTCACCCCTGATTTAAAAAAAATATTTTTATTAAAAATCTGCTTGATAGCTTACATCGGTACTTCAGAAATTTTAAAGACTGTCAATTTATGGTATTGATATTTTTAAATTTTGTCTTTCTTTTTTTTGTTAGAGCTTCAAACAACTTGCATTTCGTGCTTAACTGTATAATTGCCTCATTGTGAGATATCAGCCAGGCTTTACCCAAAAATGTATTTTGCTACAAGACAGATTATATATATTTGGAACAAAAACTACTTGGAAATTGGCCAGTAGGAAAAATGTCAATTTTGACATATTGATGATGCCATGGTGACATCACAAGTGACCTTTCTTCACTTATGTGTCAAGATAATATCAGCTGGTTTATTTTCAATAATATTGATATAATTTGTAGTCTTGACTCTTGAATGATTTAACCACTATAATTAATAATTGAATTTCAGTGGCCAAATAATGAAAATACCTTTTCCTTTTTTAAAGTCTAACTGAAGGGATTTTATAATGTTCAAAGCATGAAACCATATAGTATAAAATTCATGTAAGATCACTTATCTCACAAGATCCATGAATGCAAGTAATGTTGCTGACATATTTTGAAAAGCAATATACCCCAACTACGGTAACTTAGATATTTTCTTAAACTGTATAAGATTGAGGGTATTTTGTTGATAGAGGGTAGATATTTGTATAGTAGACTAGAAAATTTAAAAATCTGTTTTCCATTTACGTAGCATAATACATTTATATGATCATACCTTTATAAAAGTATATATATTTACAATAAACTGAAAGTTATTATCATGTATTTTTATTATTACCTCCAATACTGAGTTGGTGGCATACTTCAATCACCTTTGTCTGTCTATCCATCTGTAACTTTTGTTATAGATCAGGGGTGTAGCTAGAATGAAACGATGTGCAAGCAACATTTTTGGGACCCTTTTATGCAGAATTTTTTTTTTCTTCGGTTTTTGGTCATAGGACGGTTTAAAGAGAAGCTATATGTAGATAGGACTTATAAAAAATTTATGAATGTTAAACTATTAATAAATTTTCTAAATAAAGTAATAATACATAAACAACACATATTTGTGATACAGAATTTAATCAAAATTGTCCAAAATCTGCTCTTCGGGTCTAGGCAGAAACAAACTTCTCTATTACTTTGTCAATATTCACACTTAAATCCCGATGAATATGCAGTAATGCTAGTAACTGTCGTTGTTCATTGTTGATCTTACATTTGTTTTCAACATACGTAGTACACTGAAAGATCTCCATGGTAGCACTCGCGAGATGTTATAAACCAGCACACGTGTTCGACATCGAGTGACCTCCCAATTGAATTCGTCAAAATTACATGCCAGGTCAGTTTCGTATGTCTCAGACAATGTTGAGATTTGTTTGTTTGTGATATTTCCTCCAACACGATGAAGCAGATACAGTGCAAAGAAGCGATTTTCTGATAATACTAGATGTGACTCCAGTTCCCATATCATATGGTCTATAAAAGCAAAAAATAATGAGACTTTCCAATACTGTTTTGGCTTGTTTGCAGGGTGATTGGCTCCGATAGTCTGTTGACCACATCGCCTCAGCATATTTTCAACAATATCAAAGGGTTCTGATAATTCTAATGCCGATTGGTATACATCTCATTCCAAACTGATGAACCGTACACCTTAAAATGTGCTCCAAAACTACATGTCTTAGACTGAGTATTACAAATTCAAATCTTGTAAAAGATACAAGTTACTGTCCGATTTTGTCATCATCTCTAATAAAACTTTTATTTTGAAACCAAATGCTGGTATTTAATGATATTTCATCAATTAAAAATGTGACAACATAGGTGTTTCCTTTAACATTCAATTTATAAATTTTTATTTTACCATTTTTTTTTTTGCATGCCGAATCGATGTGCACGCAACTGCGTGTTAGCGTATAGGGAGCTACGCGCCTGTAGATTAGCTTTTGTTCAATTGTATCATAAAAGCCATTTTTATATGGCCTAAAAAATTTTGGTTCATATAATGCTATGATGTCGTAGTCGTTCAAAGACACATTTGGTTTCCGTGCAATAACTTTAGTTTAAGTGAATGGATCTCTATGAATTTTTTTAAGAAGGTTCAATACCACAAAAGAAAGGTTGGGATTTATTTTGGGGATGATGGTCTTAACGGTTTAGAAATTAGGGGCCTAAAAGGTGCCCAAAACAAGCATTTTTCTAGTTTCAGGATAATTACTTGTGTTTAAGTGTATGGATCTCTCTAAAATTGTACTACAATATTCCATACTACAAAGGAAAGGGTGGGATTAAGTCTGGGGGTAATTGTACGAAGGGGGGAAGGATTTATTTTTTCTTTTTTTCTAAGGAGTTCATATTTTTTTCAAAATTTTTCAAATTTCACAAACAAATTTTTTAAAAGTTTCAAGAAGAAATCTTCAATTGCACAGTATTGTGCAATAGATTCGTAAGATCCTTGACCACTTTTATTTTGTGTTAGAAACCTATATTATGTCAAAAATTTGATCACAATCCAAACACAGACAGTATCAAGCATGAATATTGTGTCCAAATTTGCCCCAACTGTTTAGGGTTCAACATCTGCTGGGCTCAGCTAAGCATTTTATTTGATCATTAAGCAGTTTTTTGTTAGACGATACTTCTTCTCCCCTCCTATGCCACTCTTGTCTGTCCAAAAGACATTGGGAAGAAATATTTTGCCATGCTTAACTTAGCTTCTATTGAAGGGAATGCTTTTATAGGTTCTTAATGTCAAGTGGTAGGCTGTAAGGAAGTTTTACATCTGCTTTTTCAACCACTTACTGTTAAGTGATAGTTTGAAATTTTATATCACTCTTTGTACAATGACACATTTTTCGGTAAACTCTTCTAGTCTATTATGGAAGGGAATGATTTAATATTTAGTCTGGAGCTTGATAATGATGAGTTGTTACATGTAAGCAATGCAACCACCAATAGTTTTGCAATTTTACAATACTCACTGTACAAGGATATTTCATTAAATTTCCATGGCTTCTATAGAACGGAATGGTCAGTTATGCTTTAGTACACATGTTACCTCAACTACTCGAGCAACTCAGGTCTTCAATAATTGGTTTTGTTTTTTATATCCCCATACATGTTATTTCTGTACCAAGTCAGGAATATGACAGTTGTTGTCCATTCGTTTGATGTGTTTTGTCATTTGATTTTGCCATGTGAATAGGGACTTTCCGATTGAATTTTCCTCGGAGTTCAGTATTTTTGTAATTTTACTTTTTTATAGTTACTGTGACTTGACTAAGTATAGCATTCCACCTATTGCATAAAATTGAGAATGGAAATAGGGGACTGTGTCAAGGAGACAACAACCCAGCCTAAGATCAGAAAACAGTCGAAGGCTACTAATTGGTCTCTTCAACACAGAGGCGGGCTTCAGCTTGCCCCTAAATAAAAATTTGTACTAGTTTAGCGAAAATGGACATCATACTGTATATGATACTAACTCCAAAACATTTAAATGAACTAAAATTTAAACTCATACAAGACTAACAAAGGCCAGAGGCTCCGACTTGGAAAAGGCGCAAAAATGTGGTAGGGTTAAACATGTTTCATGAAATCTCAACCCTCCCCCTACAGGTGCGGATCCAGCCTTTTTAAAAATGGGGGTTTCCAACTACTTGTCCCCGTTCAAATGCATTCATTGTCCCAAAAAAAAGGCCAATGTAGAATAAATAAATGCACAGCAATACACACTGTAACAAGAATGTGTCCACAGTACACGGATGCCCCACTCGCACTATCATTTTCTATGTTTAGTGGACCGTGAAATTGGAATAAATTCTCTAATTTGGCATTAAAATTAGAATGATCTTATCAAAGGCAACATGTATACTAAGTTTCAAGTTGATTGGACTTCAACTTCATCAAAAACTACCTTGACCAAACACTTTAACCTGAAGCGGGACAGACGGACGAACGAATGGACGGACGAACTAACGGACGGACGAATGGACGGACGGACGGACGGACAAACGGACGCACAGGCCCAGAAAACATAATGCCCCTCTACTATCGTAGGATGGGCATAAATAAAAATCAGTTAAAAAGAAGTCCGAGTTCGATATCAGACATCTTGTTCTTTTTGGGGGGCATTGTTTGGTGGCTGCCTTATTTCATTTTATTCTTACTAATAACAATTAAAGATCTTAATCATCAGATTGTTTCCTATTAAAAGACAAGATCATTAGCATTTAATATTTATGTCCAGTGGCTCTTCACAAAAAATCTTGCCACTAAACATAATTTTAAGTTACTATGGATTCACTGATTTATTTTCCTGGTTACCAATTTTGGTGGATGAAGGAAAACTTGCATATTTGTGGATATTTAATTTCATGGTTTTGCCAAAGTCTGCATATAAGCCTTAAGAAAATATGTCTTTCATTGAACTTTTACTTTCGTGGTTCAACTGTACCCACAAAAGCCACGGAAATAATAATGAATCCACAGTATACTGAAATGTTCATGACTAGCACATACTTTCAATTGTCAGACATTTTGTGAAATGAGTTGCAGGTTATGGTCATTCCTGATGAACTTTCATATTGTATGAGATTTCACTGTAAAATAGAATGAGTTCAAATTGATGTTTATTATTTTTCTCTATTAATAGAATTTTATTATAAGACTTTATACACAAAAATATTTTCTAAATCTGAGTCCTCATGTTGTTCATCTCCATATAACAACAGATTGGCCTGAGGAAGTGTTGCTGAAGTATCTATCTTTTTCACCCACTTGTCCAAATCAACTTTGGTCTACAAACAAAATGGAGAATGACCTATGAATCGGTCTATATAGCATGTTAATGTGTCAGCAGCTCCTGCTGATATTGGCTAAATAATCTAAAGATGATTAAATATTAAATTAAGCTTTCGTGACCTAACATTTCTGACGTGCTGCTGGGATTTATTAAATAACCTCATTCAATTATTGAAGTCTTGTAAAGATCAAGATAATATGTTTTTTTGTTGTTGCAAACTCATAACACATTCATATATTTCTCAGTTATCACTCTTACAATCTGTGATATCTTAATCTATTTAAAAGGGTTATTTATATTGTGCTGTTTAAGTTTCAACAGATAAATAAGTGGGGGTAATTCATATAATTTGACACAAGGAATGCTGCACAGTATATACTGAGAGGACTGATCAAAAGATGAAAACTACTGACCCATCGACATATTACCTTGATAAATTTCAACCCATCTATAAAATTGACCTGTAAAAAGGTTACCCATTCCAGCATCACATCTGTGAATACCGTTATATAGGTAGACCCTGTTGGAAGATATACTTAAACAAGAATGTGTCAATAGCACACAGATGCCCCACTCACACTATCATTTTCTATGTTCAGTGGACCGTCAAATTGGGGTAAAAACTCTAATTTGGCATTGAAATAAGAAAAAAATCATATCATAGGGAACATAAGCACCAAGTTTCAAGTTGATTTGACTTTAATTTCAACATAAACTGCTTTGACAAAAACTTTAACCTGAAGCGGGACATACGGACGGCGATAAAAAAAAAAGGGACAGATGAACAAAGGGACACACAGACAAGAAAATATAATGCCCCATTACTATCGTAGATGGGGCATAAAATTACACAAAAGCCTAATAAAACAACTACAAAAAATCCCAGTAGGTTAGATCTTGTATTTCATACCTGTAGGGGTGATATAGTATCTTCTATACTAGGCACTGTCACAATAATAGTTCCTGATTTCTTTAAAGTGTCGTACAAATAGTTCCAAATCCTGAAATACAATCAAGACATATGTAAAATAACTACAAACATGCATGAAGTGTGTCTTGTTGATGATATCAGATGAGATCACTAGACCAATTGTAAAGTCTGTATAATGACCGTAATATTTTGACTGCATTTGAGTTGTTTGGTAAATAATGATGTACACACAATTCCACATCCAATGCTGTAACTAGACATGTTGTTTTAGTGAGACAAGAAATTTTTTTGAAGGGTATAAAATATGAATGGTGCAAAATCCTGCATTCTAGGCATTTCCACAGAGTTTGACAATGTTTTAAATTTAGACACTTTTTATATAAATTTTTCATATCTTAAGACTTTTACTAACACAAAATTTTTAACAACTTTATTTAAATTCATATGTAAGATAATCATCCAAATATCAATTTGAGTCTTTCGCCAGAACATAGAACAAACATCGATTCAGTAGAGTTTGCCAATTTTTCTAAGGCAGGTTTCGTCAAATCGTTTCAGAATATTTGGTCTGCTGACATCCTTATCAAGATGAACATGGATCATGGCAAGACCGCACAATCTCTCGCCACTCATGCATGCCCTTTTCCAACTTTTCAGTCGTTTCAGGGCAGTCTGTGTTTCTAGCGGTAGCACACTATCATCAACACAATGATCGATGTCTTCTTTCGATTCCTTCTCCATCGGAGCAATGAATACGCAGACAGGACTGCCCTCTTGCGATGCTCTGTACTTAATTTTTCAGTCTACTTATTGTTTTTGGATTACTTCTAATACTTATTCAATACTCAGACTCTGATCACAAAATAAATAGTTTACTAGAATTATTCCTTCTTTGCCTTCAGTATTGTTTTCCTTTTTCTGCAAGTGCCTGTTTTAACCAAAGATCCATGATGATTATCATTACTAGGTTAATGTAATCGAGAAACATCACCCGTTGAGATTCTGAGTTATATCCAGGGAGAATAATTTAAAAGGAATGATGACAAGTTATAGAAATTAAGGTTGAGACAGAACAACAAATAACTATTATATTTATATATATATATATTTAAAAAAAAATCAGTGTCGAAATTTTAGTGAGGCAATTGCCTCACTTGCCTCAATGGTAGTTACGGCCTTGACATCTTCTTTATTCATACACATTTTCAGTTTTATAAGTAGTTCATACAACAATTATTAGGGAAATTAATCATGCTAAACATTATTTCTTATGGTTATATTTACTACAAATATAAGATAAAATGGGACATTTAAAACTAATTTTACCTTTCTTGAATTTCTTTTGGCATGAAAAACTCAAACACATTATTTAGAACAATGATGTCAGCTGAAACAAAAGAAAACAAACAATGAGGAACACTGTAAATAAAGGAAAAGATTTAAAGCAAGATTTATTCTGAGTTGTTTCTCACTAATTATACCTCTACTCATTGTTGTTTTATGTATGTGCTTAACATTAAAAAAATAGATTTTAAGGTAAGCAGGAGCTAAATCATCAAATTGACTGCAAAAACTGTAACAATTCAAGCAAAAAGTTAACAAAAGTGCTGAAGACATTTATTTGATGTGAGTGAATTGGTTCAAATTGTTTCATTGTAATATAAATTCAAATTGCCATGTTGTTTATAAAAGTACTGAAAGTAGTCGATGAACAGTCTATAAAAATACAACCTGCAACAAAAATCACAACCTCAATCATTTGTTAACGTTCATCCTAAATTTTTCTTACTACGCAAATCATAAAATAATTGAATCTACTCATAATTTGAGCATTCTTGATTTGACCTACCTTTCTTAATCACAGCAGTACAATCTAAAACATCCTTATGTAGAATCTACAAAAAAGGAATGGATGGTAGTTAATTCTCAATATATATTATTTGCAACATGTAAAACTTAACCTGTTTTATTTATTGCTTGTTTACATGGTTTGAAATAGTTTTCAGTAACTGTTTAATTGGTGCTTTGCATCTTTTGTATTTATATTAGCTGTTTTTATGCCCTACCTACAATAGTAGGGGGCATTATGTTTTCTGGTCTATGTGTCCGTTCGTTTGTCCGTCCGTTCGTCTGTCCGATCGTCCAGCTTCAGGTTAAAGTTTTTGGTCAAGGTAGTTTTTGAAGAAGTTGAAATCAAATCAACTTGAAACTTAGTACACATGTTCCCCATGATATGATCTTTCTAATTTTAATGCCAAATTAAGAGTTTTTACCCCAATTTTACGGTCCACTGAACATAGAAAATGATAGTGCGAGTGGGGCATCCGTGTACTTGGGACACATTCTTGTTGTATTATGTGCTGATTGAATGAGTCAACCCATTTCCAACTGATTTATCATATTGTTCTAATGGTGTGCTGTTACACCCTTGTCCCAACACATTTAACCTAGCCACATTCTATATGTACCTGTCTTAAGTCAGGAGCCTGTAATTCAGTGTAATTGATTGCTTTCTAGCATATTTGTTTTTCTGGGTATTTTTTTCGTCATAAATGATGCTATTGTGTTTTTTTTAAATTGTTTTGCATTTTGTCATGTCCGAGCCTTTATAGCGAACTATACAATTTGGGGTTTGCTAATTGTTGAAGATCTATGGTGAGCTTTTGATATCATACCACATTTCCTTAATTTAGACTTATCATTAATTTATTATTCATTGAGAGTCCCGTGTCATTCACAGTAACAAAAAATAGGGACATAACATCTATACACTAAAAGTACTTGTTTTCTTTCTGTTTAAAGACTTCTCAATCCACCCCTGACTTTTTAAGACTTGAATGCTCCTTTTTGTAGTTTTATTGAGGTGTTAACAATGCACATGAGGTATGGAAGCAAAAGCTTTTTGTTTGTTTTGTTTTAAATGTTCATGCACATTGTTGGAAGGTTATCAAGGAGAGTATGTGCATTCATGGATGTTCCCTTTTAATGAAATATAAAACATTACTTTAAAACACAACTTGAGTAACCATACCTGAACTCTGTCTGTCATTTTGTATTTATCTAATATTCTCTTTTGTAACTCACAAAAACTGACATCAATTTCTATGCCTATCATTTTCTCTGCATTACTAAATAAATAACCCTAAAAGTAATAATGAAAGACAATTTATGGGGAGAACTATTCAAGTTTCCACCACCTATTATAATAATTTTTGCAATCATAAAATTTAATACAAACTATGGCATATCCACTATCTATAAAGAATTCTTTTTATATGTCTTGCCTTTATTTGTTCTATAGCAGTTATGATTAACCTCAAATTTCCCTAGTGACATCTCCTTGCAAACAAGATTAAATAGTTGTTCAATTTGTGTATAAACATAACCATATAAATCTCAATTTCATCAATTGAGCACCTTTTAAGATACGATCTATATTTGAAAAACTAATTTGTTCAAATACCATTGAACTGATTGATAAAAATAGATTGCCAATCTTAAGTGACTTGTACAGTCCACATACTGAAGCAGCTTTCCAGTTCTCAGATACTGAAGACTTCATGGTCCTCAAAATACTAATGCAATACATAACCATTCTATATTTAGAACATGTTAAGGTGGTACCAACACCTTCACTTAAATTAATTTACCTCGTTTAATTTTCATAAAATTTTAAAAAAGTATTTAATTTGACCCTTTGACAAACATATAAAATTTCAAAATATTTGAACCAAACATTCTATCAGAAAAATTACACTGGTTATATAGCAGTTTGACAAACACTATTTTTTATCATTGAGAAGCTTAATACACAACACAACTTAATTAAAACGTTTAGCTGATTTTACAGAGTTATCTCCCTATAGTGTAAGGTACATGTACCACCTTAATTACAGCACAGGTGTCAAATAATGCTTAAGTTTTCTTGGCAATATTTATATGTAACATTAAGTTCCTACCTACCCCATATAAAACTGCTCCTGTCCTTGACCCAACATCTACTACGGTTTTACCTCTTAATTCAGGTAACAGATACTGGTATATGTATTTAATCTGTGGTACTGATGCTGAATGTGTAATGAAAGCTGGAAATAAATGTATCACATAAAAATTCAGCAATCTATAACACAATTGTTATACGGTTCTCACATATGTGGTTTCAAATACATATGTTATAACAAGTAAAATGCTATCTTTTTGTTATATTACATTTATATACATAGTAACTTTTTTGCTCCTTGTGGTCAATGACTACAGTCCGGGTGAACCAAACAGAAGATACGACTATTTCAAAGGCCTAATAGTCCCTGTAAAATGCTGTCAATATACATACACAGGATCAAAAGAACACTTGATGTTTCTGTGGAAAGTTCCAATGGTATCTGAGAGTGATTTACTTACACAGAACATGCAAATAGCATGTAATTTGCGTAAATCACTCCCGGTGTATCACAGTCGGGGAATGCAACGTGAATTTCTTTCTTTGTTTGGTCGCACAATTTCCAATAAATCTGCGTTTTTAAGAGAGGCATATAGACGTCTGACTGGGGACCAGTCTGCATCACTTATGGCATCACAGACAGAGGTTGACAAGCACATTAGTGAAATTTTAGACAATGAAGACTCTGAACTTATTTGTGACTTAAGACTTAATAACCGGGGTCAACCCGAAAAGTATAATGAATTTCTTTCAGAATGCCAAAACTATATAATGAGAAGCTTGAATTAGCTGTAGATGACAGACGGCATGACAAAATTGATAAGGGGGGTGATGTTATAACTCATTTGGCAGATGCGTTTTCAGTTAGAGATCTTTATGAACAGGTTAAAGCTAAATTAGCTCCAAACATTTTAGTCCCTTCACAGCAATGGTTGCGTTGACAATTTTGGCCACGACATGCCAATTTTCAATCTTCTCATAGACATAGATATACAGGCAAGTTGAAAGTAAAATTTATGATTCAAAGTCGCCAATTTAGAAAGACTCATGTAGATATGCATTATGCTTCTGCTATTTTTAGGTACCAAAAAGAGTTTGCAATAATGTATAAACCATTTTGTAATTTTGTGTGTATGGATGATAAGCACAAATTAAAAGTTGGGGAGCCTGGATATCCAGTTGCAACTGTGGAAAGGGGGAAGCAAGTCATTGTTGCCATGGGAAAGAAATTTGAGGTTGCTGATCACGACTTCACAAAATTTTCAATAACTCCAAGTGTAAATTTATTTTCAGATATTCCAGATGAAATTTTATGGTGGGCAAGTTTTTTTTGGTGTAAAAGAAACAGCATTTCAATCTTCTTCCCCATGGCGACATGCAACTGAAATGTCTAAAATTTTGAAAAATTCATTTTTAGAAGATGGTAATTCAATTCAATATTTTATTTTTTATTTACGTCTCACCTCATGTATAAAATTACACAATACATTTATAAAAGATACATTTTGTATACATAAGCCAATCTGTACAGATTTATGAGAGACGACCAATGGTATGATCAAGCCCATTTTAATTTTTTACAGCGATGGGGGTCCCGACCATAGATTGGCATATGTTTCAGTTCAAATGTCTTTGATTTGCCTGTTTCTTATATTTGATCTTGATATGATTTGTGTTGCTAGAACCCCTCTACAAAATAGCTGGAAAAATCCAGCTGAAAGAATAATGTCTATCTTGAACCTGGGTTTCCAGTCATTAGGACTGATGCGTGAAAAAACAGAGCACTATGAAAAACAATTAGATTCTGCAAATTCATTAGGTGAAATTAGAAAACTAGCAGAAAAATATCCTACTGTTGAGGAAGATGTTTTAGACTCAGTAGAACCTGTTCGTATTTTATTGTCAAATGTAATAACTAGGCTCAAATGGAAAGATAAAAACTTAAAGGTATTTAATCCAGCAACAGAGGGTGAAATATTTGATCTCAGACGAGAAATATTGAAAATAGACCAGGATATTAAAGTTACAGATAGTACTCAGCAGGATATTAAGAAAAGAAAATTGTTTGTCAGTTTTTTGAATGATCATTGTAAAATTGCTCAGTACATTTTTAGTGTAAAAAAATGTGGTAAAACATCATGTCAAGTTTGCAAAAAACCTCGTTTAAGTAATGAAATGTTTGAAAATCTTTATCATCTTCCAGACCCAGAGCCGCTTAATTGTGACAAATATAAATCATTTGATCAGTTATATGAAAAGCCAACTTCAGAAAAGTATAGAATATCACTCGTTGGCAAACCATCATCTGGACATGGATTACCATTTTCTCCATCTTCTCAGTACGCTAAAAATGTTGAAATGGTTGTTCTATGTTCCGATTGTGATAAACCTAGAGTTCTTTACTCCAAAAAGGTAGTAAGGGGTGTCAGAAGGACACAACTATCAAATTGTTTAACTGATATTCAGTACACATGTGGTTTCTCATTTGATGAGTTAGATCTTGAAGAGGAAACCCATGTTTTGAAAACTGTGTTTGTAAGAAAAAACATAACATGTAACTGTACTGTTGAATTAACTTATTATTCTGCTGGTTTTGAAGATGTTTGTTTCTTTTGTGGAACTGAGGAGCTTGAACCTGCTGAGGCAGGTGATGAAGATGAAGCCAACAAATATTATCCTTTATGCACTGGTTGTAAAGATAATGGTAAAAAACTTGTTGAAAGATGTACTAGGAACAAATTTAATCCTAAATGACTTTGGAAAAAAATTAAACCAAAATTTTCTATAAATGATACATTGTTACAAAAATGTTTGAACTCTTTGTTTTAATATATTCATGTTATAAGTATCAATAATTTGTAATATATTGCATTTAAATGTCATTTTTGTTTTGTTTAATAAAACAGATAGTTTTATTTGAATTTAGCTTTTATTGTCATTCACTTTGATATGGTCAACTGTTGGATAATTTTCCCACTGGATATTTGTCAGAGAAATGAGATTTGAATCTTGTAACATGAGATGGATCATCTGATATTCAAGACTATTTTTGTGACTTTAAGATGTCTTTTGGTCAGTTTAATTCTGAAGAGATTGGAAGTTGAATTTTCTATTGTGCAGCAGCATATGTCTGGAATAAAATATAATACATGTATAAATAAAGAAGATGTGGACTGATTGCCAATCAGACACTACTCAAAAGAGACCAAGTAACATGGAAATTAAGAACTATAGCCAAGGTTATCTTATGGCCTTTAATAATGAGCAAAATAAGCCATTTTATAACGTTTATATCTATACTATTAAACGAGAAGACCTCATTTTTGGTGTCGCTTCTCTTCTTTCCACAATAAATTAATCAACACGCCTCTGTGTCCTATAGGTACAGTGCATAGTCGCATTTGTCATCCATTCATATGATTATTCAGATTGAGTTATTTTAGGAGAAATACGAGAAAAAAGGCATCCGGGTATTGTCCCGTCATTGTACGAAATTTTAAGTCAGATTAGACTTCCGGTTTGCGTTTTTCTGTATATTGAACATACATATACTACGAATAAAGTGTATTTTCAGAATGTTATCTGCTATCATTTTCAAGTTTACTATCCACGGCAGTCACAGAGTTTATTAAATAGAGAGGGTCTGTATACTATATCAATGATCACCATGGATCGATTAGTAAACTTAGAATTGAAAGTAAATACGCTTTATTTATATAGTAATGAATGTTCATAATATACAGATAAGCGCTAAAATTATTCATGTGAACTTTTGATACTTTTTCTGAAATTCTCCAGTCATTAAATCTTTTACAAAATTCATTGATTACAAAAAAAAAGAAGATGTGGTATGATTGCCATGTTGAGACAACTCTCCACAAGAGACCAAAATGACACAGAAATTAACAATTATAGGTTACCGTACGGCCTTCAACAAAGAGCAAAGCCCATACCGCATACTCAGCTTCAAAAGGCCCCGAAATGACAATTTAAAACAATGCAAACGAGAACTAGCGGCCTTATTTATGTACAAAAAATGAACGAAAAACAAATATGTAACACATAAACAAACGACAACCACTGAATTACCGGCTCCTTACTTAAATAAATGTTCATAACATACTAAATGTATGTTCATATTGAAATTGATAGAAAACCAAAAATTGTGAACTTTGGAAATAAAGGTGGAGGGTAAAAAAAAACCATTTTCCTGTCCCCAATAACCTATGACTTATGATACTTTTGCTGAAATTCTCCAGTCATTCTGTATTTAACAAAATTCTTCCAACAACACTTTACATACTGATACTTTAAACTACGCTCTGAATGCCCGCGATTTCGCGGGTGTGTTCTAGTATTTATAAAACCTTACAAAATAGTTTCATATAAAATAAAAAATAAAAAATAAAATCCTCCCACCCGCCCCATTTTTTTTTCAAAAGTTGGATGAAAATCTACTAATTAATTTTAGTTGGCCTTATGTACACGATAAGAGATAGTTTAAAATCAAAGTTAATTTATCAGTGAGAAGTAAAATAAAATATTGCATTGTCAATAAAGCATTGGTTGTAGTTGATTCAACTACAATTCTGGACAATGGGAAGCAGAAAATTTAACATTTGAAAGTTGCTGGAGCATGACCTTGGGACAGGGCCTCGAAATAGTTGTCAAACTGATTGCAATGTATTGATAGCAAAAAACAATTTATTTAAAGTAAAGAATTTGTATGAAAATTTATATATGGCTTATATATATTTACTGAGAGGTTTAACATCATGTGAGCCACATTTTTGACAATAGTTTCTGCTCATTTTGCCTTCATCACACAAATCATCTACTGTTTCCTCGTCATACAGAAAAGCATCAACATGAACTGTGGTAGCAGGATCACAGTCACTGTTCTAAAATATAAGTAAAATTAACATTTTTTATTCCAAGTTAAATGGTAAGTCATTATTAAGTAAATATACTGCACAAGATGTCTGAATGTAAATCTGAAAAAGTTCATTCAAAACAATATAACTACTAAGTGTTTTGATCACATCTATCATATCACCGTAACAAAAGACAAATCGGAAAATTAAATCAAATGGTTCATTTCTGAACAGTAAAACATGCATTTTATTTCATGAAATCCATTATGCAAATCCACCACAAGAAATGCATGTGTCCATCTTTTTCTAAAATGTTGAATTAAGTATAGCCCGTTTTTTAAGTATAACAAAATCTAGTTTAAATTCTTAATGTACCCAATTTTCTGTTGCACCATCTCTAAAGTGAAGATGTTAATTTCAAGAAGCTCTATAAAACCCTTTTGGTTATATAAAGTACAGTTTACCTACCATACCAATAGTTGGTGTCTGTATGTTTTCAGTTGCAGACACTGCATTCTGTGGTAAACTCTGTCGTATGTCATCTCTAAGGCTGTCTAGTATAACATCATTTTCCTTGCAACATGTATCTCTAGCTTCATTTACTAAATCTAAAATTTCATAAGAAAAGAAAAAGAAAAAATATTTGTTTTGTTGTCTTATTTCATATCAAAGGAGACAGAAGACCTTACGGCCTGTAAAATAAAATGATATTGTCTATTTTTTTTCGACATGTCAGCAGAAACACATGTAATATTTTTATTGGCTGAACTCCTTTTTGGATTTAAAATTATGATAAAAAACACAAATCTGATAAAGGACAAGCAAATAATCATCTAAGTATTTTATTTGTAGCAGTGTTATCAAGGAAAACTCTTTCACATGTATTTCCAATTTGGTCCAAAGCACATATTTGTACTGTTCCATTGTGGAAATTAAATCACAAATAAAATCACATGCATAACTGTATATTCTACCTTTGTGTCTATTTATTTCAATTTTCAAAGATATAACAAAGTTGACGAGAGTTAAGTTTCAAACTCCTTCAAGACCTTTCAGAGATAATTTTTTAATCATTGAATCGTATAATCATAATCTGTTAGGGTAAAACTAAATTGGTCACAAATTAGACAATGTTTTACTATCCTAGTGATCAAAATCAAGGTTTGTATGAAGCTTTTGCATAAAAAATCTTGTTAATCTAAGGGCTATGGTATCAAAGTTTGCAAAGTTATGCACCAAACATAAATCAGACAATGTTATTATCATAGGGGTCAAAGTCAAGGAAAGAGTGACCAGATTTTGGTTTTACAGTACATAAGTTATGAGCCATACACAGATAAAATAGGGATTCTAATATGACGTCCTTATTACGCTTTGTAAACAAAGCTGTGTTCTAATGAGCACAACATATGTTTGACACATGCGCACAAATTCTGTTTATATTAAAGTTATTTCCATCGTTATCCTATAAAATATATACATTCAAGTAGCTTACATAAACTTTTATAATATATGTTATATCGAACAACATATATTTACCCTGCTCGAATTTTTTAAACTTATCAAATATGAAATGTGATGTACAGACTCCTCTGGGAGGAAACGGGAACAGCTAAACATTTTTACGGTATTTTCTTACGCTGCAACCTATAAAAATACTGTATTTGTCCTATTAGAATCGAAATAATACCTTCATGTCATGCTCTATGCTCATTTTAACATGGGTAGGCATAATATTCGACCACATTTTACACCTCGCTAACGCTCAGTGTAAAATATCGACAAATATAATGCCTACCTATTTCTAAATTGACTTTAATGACAGAAATGCAAGGCAATAAGAATTTAAACTGGAAAAAATTTAGGCTTCTCTTGTTTATTTGATAATAGAAGGTAATTTACCTACATTTATTCATTATATTGCAGCATATATATTTCATTGCAGGCAAAGAAAGATTATAAACAATTATTGCATAAGAAGACATTCAAATACAATTATTTTATAAATAAAGAAAAAACCTTGACAAAACACAGAAAAAAGATGAAAAATTAAACGAGTGCCAATAAAATGCTTCGCTGAGCACAGCCAGATACGACCGCAGATGTTGAACCCTGAACAGTTGGGGCAAATTTCAACACAATGTTCACGCTTGATACTATCTGAATTTGGATTTTCTGTCACAAAAGAAATGTCAAGATCTTACAAATCTATTGCGCAATACTGTGCAATTAACGATTTCTTTTTTTGAAATTTTGAAATTTTGAAAAATTTTGAACATAAAATTGGAACCCCTTAAAAACATTCAGCCCCCTACCCACATACCTTGTTTTGGGCCCCTTTTGGGCCCCTAGTTTCTAAACGGTTGGGACCATCATCCCCAAAATCAATCTCAACCTTCCTTTTGTGGTATTGAATCTTTATATAAAATTTTATAGAGATCCATTCACTTAAACTAAAGTAATTGTCTGGAAACCAAATGTGTCTTCGGACGACGACGCAGACGACAACATCATACCATTAAGCGATCCCCAAATTTGTTTGCGGTTGTATAAAAACACTACTTAGAAAAACACTTAAGATTGAGACACCTTTTACTTCTTGTCAGTTGCAGTGTTCCACGACCAATGCTGAAGTATTATGACAGTATTACTGTTGATCAGTCGAAAATAGACAGTACATTGGCTAATGTTCTAATGTAGAAACTATTGTAATTGTTTGTCAATATTTCAATCTATTTATTATTCTATAATGATATATGTATACCACATTTTTTTCTCATCATATCAACACTTGTGTTGCTCATGACAAGTTAAAATACCAATAAAATCATTGAACAAGTAACAAACGTGAACTGAATAACCTGTTGACAAGTTTATTACAATCGCTAGCGAATGTGTATTTATTTACAAAGCTATATACAAAAAGATATACAAAGAACATATGTAGTGATTAATTAAGAATTGAATGCTTCTTTTTGTAACTTTATTGGGGTGTAAAAGCGTTGACGAAAGTACATTTTGTATGAAGCGCAGAAGCGCTTCATTCTAAAAATGTGCACACGGTCAACGCTTTTACAACCCTATGAAGTTACAAAAAGAAGCATTCAATTCTTATAATTACATTTTTTAGCTAGGATCATGAAAACACAAATTTTATCTTTTTTTTTAATTTAATTCACCTGTACATTTTATTGTGGGACCTCGTGTTATCATGAATGATAAGTTTTATTGTGTTATGCAATTCCTTAAGGAATAACACGTGATGTGCAGTTAGCCAATCAGAATAATGTATTAAAATGAAACATGCATCTAAAGTAATTATAACTTTGTACAGAAGATGAAGCTATTTAAATGAGAATGGAGAGAAACAGTCTTTGGATGTATAGATATGGCTAGTTCTTGTTTCTGTCATTAATTTTTAAGCAGGTACCAGGTACTTGTTAATCAGTTTCTGTCATTAAGGTTCATCATAACAGTTTCGCAAATATGGCTGTATTTACACTTCAAATTTCACTCTGAGTACAGGCAAACCTGTGCATCTGGAAGTTTTAGAGCATGGCTGGACCTAGATAAATAAAATTTAAATGCATTTCAAGTTTCAGAATATTGAAGACTTCACTATATTTTGCTATTCATTTTTTTTCTTTCCTGCAGAAGGTGCCAAAGTAAATTAAGTTGGGAACGAATTTTGAGAAGCTCCCATTACACAATATATGTTGTGAGTTCTTCTTCTTCTTCCGAATACGGGAGTAGACTCCTAGGTAGGAGTGTATTGATTTAAATGGACAATAGACATCTGCGGAAACTAGGTGATTTAAACTGTGTAACTGAGTGATCCATGTCAAATGAAACTCATGTGTTTGTTTATTTTGCTATCTTCTGCAGACTGGAAAAATATAGTCCAACGTCCCACGGCTCACAATTGTCTGGCAAAACAGTCTCAGATGTCAGACTGGAAAAAATGCACATCAAAATCCAGGTAAGATTTTTATTTTCTGAAACATAGACTGCATATAACTTTTATATATCTAGGTCCTGCCATGACTTTAAACTTTCCTCGATGCATCAGTTTGTCTGTACTCGTAGTAGATTTTTTGGTGTAAAAAGGCCATATTTTTCAATTCCTTTAGATGAACCTTAAAAACATCCCACCATTAGACACAAAGGCACTTGTTTTCTATGACAAGATCTATCCATAAATAGGGATAGTAGATCATATAAGGATAGCAGAGCTTGCCATGGATAGAAAACAAGTGCCTGTAATTAGGCATTGACAAGTGCATGTGGATTTTAGACGAAATACCTACCATCTATATTATTCTTTAACCATCCAAGAAACTTAAGTTCATCTTTGTTGCTTAAACGTGACAGAAATTTCTTGAAATTCTCTTTTGTCTTACTGGTGTCCATCCCCAAATTTTATTTGTCTCGAAACGTGGTCAAAATGGAGAAAATGTCAAAATTGAAAGTGAAAGTAGTGTAAATTTAGGTGCAATACCGGACAAGATAAGATCCAATCTTGCATTTAAGGAAGGGAGACAATGTGCTGGATTTAAAATTTCAAAAAATATATCTGAGATCAATAATAACAAATTGGTTTATAAATAAAGAAATATTTATGAAGAATAGTAAATAAATTCGGAAATCAAGTGATTGTAGAAGTTTGTAATCAAATTTCATCAGATTATGAGATATGTCAATAGCAGAGTTCAAGTTTACTAGAGCATATAAAATATAATACTAAAATTGTACTTGTTCTTTCTTTACACAATTTAGATTGATAAAATTGCCATTATGTATTAAAAAAAACATGCAAACTAAAACTGGAGATACTATAAAAAATGTTCCATCAGGGAACATAAAATGTTTTCAAATCAATGACATCACAACCTAGGACTTAATCTCAAAATGAGACATTTGGAAAGGTAAACTCATTTACTGAACTATTTCAAAAATAAATCATACATGTTCACTCTATATTCCTAAGCTTGGTTATACTGAAATTGTTAAAAAAAGAAAATAGAATCATCTTATGGAATCCTGACCAATCATTGTGAACACTCACAGGTTTGATAGCAAAAATTATTCATGCATGTATCACAAGAATGCTTTGCATATACAAAATTTGAAATCAGCCAGCAATCATATGGTTGTAACATAAAAGTTATCTAATAGTGATCTTCATTTCACCTGGTTTTAGCATTGTAAATGACTAAAATTTGCAATTGGTTGTAATAAGAAGACGAATGATTAATGATTGCATGTGATTACATTGCAGAATATGTAAATACGGTAGATAACAGCGGATTACTTTTTAGAATCCTCCTAGTCTGGTATGCAGCTGTTATTTGACAAGTTTTAATCTGTATATTTGAATTATTTCACAGGCATACTGAATGTTTAGGAAGGAACCAACCCAGATTACACCCTGCCTTGTACTAACATTGATTTTGTTTTTACTAATTATATATGGCTATACAGTTATGAACTCTTTTAGTACAACATCCTGTTGATTCTTATATTTTGGCATTTCACAGAGCTATGTTTTTGGTTTTTTTTATTGTTTATGAAGTCTTTAAACACCAAATCCCTCAGATGTGTATTGATTGAAATTTAAGTCTGGGAAAACATGTCTTATTAATTTTTTGGAATTGCTTTGAACTAGCTAATACTCTCACATCAGTACCTTGTGCTTTAAAGTCTTTTTATTAGGTAATGATTTTGAATAATTACTGCTTACCTGATGATTTAAGCCTTTTCAACTGCTCTCTACATTGTATTGTGCTGTTCCTGATTAGGGAAGAGTAAGCCTGTAATTTGTTAGGTTGGTGTTGGTTGCTGTCTGATGATTAGTTTGAAATGAACATTTTGTACTAGTTACCGGTAAGTGTATACTTTTTCCTATAAATTTATCAAATCAGAAATGGATATTGTTAAAACTATATTACTTGAAGACTTTTTGAAGAAAACAAATCAAAAGATCTAACTTCCATATATCTTTTCCTTGCAATATGAATCATATGCACACAGTCCTTCAGGGGCGGATCCAGCCATTTGAAAAATTGGGGGTTCCCAACCCAGGACAAAGGGGGGGTTCCAACTATATGTCCCCATTCAAATGCATTGATCCTCCAAAAAAGGGGGGTTCCAACCCCGGAAGCCTCCCCCTGGATCCGCCAATGGTCCTTTTACTTTCATAGAAAATAAACATGTGTCCATGTCAGATATCAGTCCAATTATGTATAAGGAGGAAATTTTGTTTATGGCCTCTCATCAATAACATTTTTAAATTTTATATCAATAATGATATTTTCCAAATACATTGTACTAGTAATAAAAAAAACCACATATTTCTAATTTTATTTGTCAACAATAGCATTATAAATAAAGTATTTTTTTACATATCACAGTGTTAAAATGACATTTACTAGTTATTTATAAATTTAAAACATGTATTCCCAAAATTTTTGTCAACCCTTTCTGCGATATCAATTTAACTTTGTAATATATATCATTTGAAACAATCAACTCTATTGATTTTCTTTTGTTTTAGGTAAATTACAAGGGATCTTTACAAAAAAAAAATCTTACAATAAAAATTTATTCCAAGTTATACTTAATTGTTTATGACCTACTAGAATATTTTTGGTGATATGAGTTGTGTAACTCAAATTCCTGAA
The DNA here is from genome assembly GCF_965363235.1 of Mytilus galloprovincialis. Taxonomy (NCBI): domain Eukaryota; kingdom Metazoa; phylum Mollusca; class Bivalvia; order Mytilida; family Mytilidae; genus Mytilus; species Mytilus galloprovincialis. The sequence continues at coordinate 55,551,270 of NC_134840.1, forward strand.
GTAAACCTCAAACCATGATAAATTCAAAATTGACTTGTTTTTACTAGTAATGCACCCAAGTAGTTTTTGGGTCATAGTAAAAGATCTAAATTATTGCAAATAAAAGCTACTACTATATAAAAAAAAATTGTTGAAAATCACATTACTTCATGACAAATTAAAGGTACCATTAGAAAAAAATTAATGTTAACAGTCAATGGTTCCCAAATTGCACCTATTATTATTATGACAGTTTTTTCACCTACGTTTTTGTATGCTCCAAACAAAAGTTTCCATTCTGGCTTTATTTTGTAGATGTATCCTAATTTACTATATTGTTACACGATTTAATTTTGAATCTGTATTGAATCATACAAAAATGGGTCTGAATTGATCTCCAAACGATCCATTATTCTGTAATGGGGAGTACCCAAATTGCATCGATGCTTAAATTCACATCCTTGAAAACAGATGTTTCTTCCAATATTTAGAATAATTTGACATTAGTCCATGCTTATTTTATGCGTTTACTTTTCCACATTGGCTAGAGGTATAGGGGGAGGGTTGAGATCTCACAAACATGTTCCACCCCGCCGCATTTTTGCGCCTGTCCCAAGTCAGGAGCCTCTGGCCTTTGTTAGTCTTGTGTTATTTTAATTTTAGTTTCTTGTGTACAATTTGGAAATTAGTATGGCGTTCATTATCACTGAACTAGTATATATTTGTTATGGGGCCAGCTGAAGGACGCCTCCGGGTGTGATAATTTCTCGCTACATTGAAGACCTGTTGGTGACCTTCTGCTGTTGTTTTTTTCTATGGTCGGGTTGTTGTCTCTTTGGCACGTTCCCCATTTCCATTCTCAATTTTATTACTATTCTTATTTTAAGGAATGGATGCTTGTAACATATTTCATTTGCTCATATTTAAAAGATGATCTTTAGTGAATGTTGCATCACGACGTTTCCGTAGATATTACTTTATCTGTTGAGATATACTGTGAAAGTTTTGTTCATACTTATATATATTTGCTTATGCTGAAAAACGTGAATAATGTCAACTCATACAAATACAAATTGTTTAGTCTCAAATAAAACTTGAAAGATTTCCACAGTTATTTTTGTTCAGTAGGTGCAATTAAGGTACTCAGTGCAATTTGGGTACTGTGACGTTACACTCTAGGCAGTTTAGACCTATATGTGTGGTTTGACTTATGTGTGTTTATGTACATGTTTTTTTTTCTAGTAGTTTATTGTGTTGTTGGGCAACTGTCTTAAGAATGAATATCTCAAATCTTTAAAAAGGAAAAGCAGTACCAATATGTTTCCCTGAGATTTTTGATGATAGCATAAAAATGACCATTTTTGTGACATTTAAAATAAAGCAACAATAAATACACAAGCAAACATTTATCCCTTCACAATTCTTTTTCACGACTACATAATAACTTCATAACAAAATAACCATAAACTAAATATTTTATCACAACAAAGCAGTACAATAGGATAATTCATTAACTTCTACACATATCATTAATGGAAGACATTTGATATTTTTTACTATTCATTTAAGTAATTCTTTATCACTGTGACTCTTAGTGTCATACATCATTATATTCAAGCAACTTAAAAAAAATAACTGAAATTATTTCTGTTTTTTACAGGTCAATCAGTCAATTTTCTATTGTTATTCAAATATGATACAAACATGTCTAAAAGGATAATAATTCACCCATACTTTTTAAACTTAGTAAAGTCAAGAGAGTCAATATCACACTTCCAAATGTAGCAAAATATTCATCTTGAATACGTAATCAATATGCATGCTTTTCTCATTATACACAAACATTTTTAAAAGCACTTATATGCAATCAGACAAAACATTTTTTTTGTAATAAATATTAATGCTAAAATATAACATGATACATTTGTAGTTGATTTATGTAACTGTCCTTCAAATGGTTTGTATTGATTAATTATATAAATAAATGCCAATGAATATTCATAATATTTAATTACCCAAACAATATTCAAGTGGAAACCTTGTCTCAAATTGTATCAAAAAAACATTTCAGACATTCCACCACTAAAAACGGGTCACATGAAACCATCTACCTAAATTCAAAAATCTATGTCATATTGTTGCAGGCAGTATTTTTCTCTCTGTGATTTGTTATCATGGTTTGTGAAATTATATTTTGTTTGCATGGTTTTTAAGTTATTGTTTTATGATTGACATACTAATGAACATAAGGTTTTTTGTATTGTACTTATGTGGTTGAATGGATTCACAAAAATTGGTACCCTACAAGTAGTCATACCTTTTCATACACCATAACAAGAATATAACAAGTGTTTATGACTAGACTTGAATACACAACTGTTGCACAAGTTTTTCTGTACTTTGAATTGAACACTAAATTGTTCAATAATGTCTGCCATTCTTAATTATCCGGATACTCAGACTAAAAACTTTATTAGTCATCAAGTTATCAACCCTGAAGCAGTATTTATTAGGTAGTCTATGATCTTTCTTTCGTAACTGTGTTATTTTAACTGGTTTATGCAACATGATTAATGCATCAATGATACCATGATTAAGCACCAGTAATCTAAGTTCATTCCACAACCAAACAGGCCAAGGTGCATTATTCATATTGTGTTGTAAAAGCTCATCAATTCTTTTGGATCCTATTCCTGAGGATTGTAAGGCACATTGTTTCACTGAGTTGTAATAAGAGTTACTATAGTATCTATTATTTTACTTCCTTTAGGACATGTACACAAATCCATGTGTGGATTCTTTATTTTGTCTGTTAATAACTGATCTAACTCTGTTCGTAATTCTCTCACAAGTTCTGCAATCTGAAAACATAAGAACAAAAATGAAGTATAACAACAGAATATTTTAGTTTGAAGTTTTGAGATCATAATATATGTTTAAAATAAATTGAAAATGGAATACAGTATAAAGTACTTGACCAAAAGTTGTAGTGCGGCTTCATCTATTATTAAACTTATTTTTTGTTTAAATTATTTTTTTATGAAGTTTTTATGTCATACTAATTTGTGTGCTATTACTTTTTGTATGTCGAAACTATAAAACGTTTACATGAAGGGACCCCATTGGAAACAAGCTTTAGAGCTTTCATGGGTTAACCCTGATAAAATATCAGCAATTTTTTCATGCCCTTAAGGATACTACACTCATAAAATGTCATTATATTTTACAAAGTATGTGTTAGTATTGTATTGTATATATTGTGTATTGTAATAATTCATATGCTTCATATTTTGTGGAATAAAATATTATTATTATATTATTATTATTAACCAATTAATTTTGCAAGAGCCACATTTTTACCAAACTTTGTCCAAGAAAAAAATAATGCAAAATATAAATTGTTACCAAGATATCAAGCTATTTTCCTTACTGTTAAGGTTAAAACAGAGAAAAAAGTTACAAATGATTGATACCTGATGTGAGTTGGCTATAAATTTAATCCATCCATCATCCACAGATAATACAAAGTTTCCCCTGTCTAAATCTACTGACAATCCTCCTCCAAATAGCAACAGTGGATACACATTAACCATAGTACTGTCTCTGATGTATACCTAGTATTACAAGTAATAATGAATAAAGCTTTTTGTTAATACATACAATCATGTTCAAAAAGTTACTTTTGAATAGGATTTCTATAAAAAAAAGTGTCAAAGACAAGAATTAATATGATATATTTAACAAGTCCCCCTCTCAAAAAATGATCCACCAATTCATTTTTTTCTGATTATCAAACTCATCTCAGTTTTCATGAGTAGAAGCATTCATTCATATTTGAAAAGGATCTGATGAACAAAAGGGAATACAATATAGTTTTCTAATTTCTTAAAATCAACTTGTTAGGAATGTTTGTTTTGTTTGAATAGCAACATACCTTTGATGTCTTGACCATTTCATGATAAACCAAGTAAGGACTCTCATAGTACCTCACTTGAAAGTTGACTGATGACGGATGGATATGTATCTGGAATAGAACAATAATATCTTTTCTTTGAAACCATTTAAAAAATATAGCAAAAACATGTCATAAACATTCACAATGCAACGTTTATCCAAGTTTAAATTTAAAAAAAAGACTAGTTCTTTACTCCTTTGAAATTGATCAAAAGTTATTTGTATCAAAGATTAAAGTTACATTTCTAGAAAGTATTTTGTGTAAACAATATATCCATTCAACAATATCTAGAAATAAAAGTGAAAAACTGATAATTATTGCTTCCATCAAATACTTACAAATCCATCTGACTTAGTCTTAAATCTCAACTCCTCTGGTTTTGGAAATTTTGAAACAGCACCTTTAAAGAAAATATTCTGATTTACTTGGTATTCAATAACAAAATACATCTCAATTTATCAAGAATTATTTGAACATATATACTTTTACAGTTATTTTAAGCTAGATGGTGTATCTTTGAGACATAAACCCCCCTTCCCCTCCTCATGAAAAAGGTTTTGCAACATCATTGCCATTGAAGCTGACTGCCAACTGTAAAATTGACAGAAGACCTCATCGAATCAGAACTGGCATTACAGTTACATTGCATTAGAATCACAAATCACCAAAAACCAACTATTAATTGTTGTGGCTGTCTTAATATCAGCAGTGCTTGCTGTTGTTTTTCTTATCTTTTGATGGGTTATTAACTTCTCTTCATCTTTATTCATACATATTAAAGTTCAGACCTTAGGATAACTCAGTCAATCAAAACTTGTCTACAACCCAGAAGATTTGCAAGTTATGATGAAATTCCACATTAAAACCTGTGTATAAAACTCACCCAAACAGCCAGAGAAACTGACATTATAAGAGAGATGACCTTTGATTTCACTTTCAAAATGTATAGACTTTACTACAACAGGACAAGAAAAATGTACACTGACAAGACAGGATTTCATTTCATATAGGTGACCTTTATAGCAGGTTTAACTGTAGATATATTGAAATCTTCTTTTTTCTTTTCAAACACTTTAAAATGATATGTCACTATTTACCTGCACTACTCTGATTAAATTTGGACTGAGGTGTCATGACTTGTACAACATTAGGGTACAGAGCTCCTACCAGGATAGCTGATATCAGCTTCAGGTTCTTTAAATTGATGTTAGCCTGTTAATATATATAAACATTGTTTAATGTTACAGACATTACTATAATGATAATATCAAAGACATATACTTTTAATATACCAATTGTATAAAATTGGTCTTTACTCTATCTATGACTGACCCTAATTTGCACCACTTCACATAATGACACTTGTTAAACAGTCATATTTGATCTCAAGGGTCAAATATTTTCTGTTATATTGAAGAGAAAATAAATTGCTGGAAAAATGTTTCCTTACCTTCAAGGTTGTTGATATAATCCCATCTCTCCTTCTACAATACTACTTTTCTAACAAAAAAATTACCGTACTCAGTAAATAAATAAAATAAGAAAATAAGCCTTATTTATATTATACCTCTTCCCCTGTAAGTTCTATAACACCATCAGAACCATATCTAGCAGCTCGCTCTACATCTCTGAATGTTATTCCTTCTCTCACAAATCCTATATCTGATAAGAGTTCTACAAATTGTTGTTTCAAGCTAACCAGCATCTAATAAATAAAATACTTAATACTTGATCATTTCTGTAATGATATTGTTATTCTATAATCCACTTAAGTAAAAATAATCTTACAAAATAAGTACTAGAAAAACTTGTAAAATTTCACCAACAAAATTATACAAAAACATGTAGCTGTATTCAGTTTCCTTCAGAAAATGTTTTCTTTAGTAAATAAAATGCTAAATGGATAGGATGAAATAAAATCTTTAAACATCATTGATTCTAATCTTAATGATGCCATCAACACAGAGGTACCAAGATGACAATCACATTTATACTTTATAAAATAATTAAACATACATTTAACATCACATTATATTGATAAAAATAAAAAGATGCATGCATTATTAAATACCTGTAAAGATTTCTGTGAAAGGAAATTTTCTTGGCAAAATAAGTAAGCTTCTCTGCCACCTATTTTCTTTGCACGTAGCCAGCCCTACAACACAATACATAATTACAATAAATATTGCATAATTCTACTGAATGTTATGACAGTAAACAGTCAGTCTGTTTAAAACTCTAAAAGGCATTTATCAAAAAGGGTCAACATATTGCAATCTTTAGTTAAGTATTTCTGAACATATTTGTTCAACAAGATAATTTTAAACTTAGTGTTGAAGACCTTACTTTGACCTATAATGGTTTACTTTTACAAATTGTGACTTGGATGGAGAGTTGTCTAATTGGCACTCATACCACTTCTTCTCATATCAACTATATGCATAAATGTTCATAATTTTGTTTTTTCATTGGTCTAGTTTTGTGAAGGAGTCAGAACAGTTAAGTGGATGTTAGTGGTTATTGCATTATTTTGTAAAGTAAAATACTTTCAGATTATTATTGTTATCCTTTTTAAATCTTATCAACAAGAAATAAATATCAAGCAAAATATCTTGAAGAAAAATGAATGTGAAATCAGAACTTGAAAAAAATGTTCTGATCAAAATATGACATAATTTTTTTCTAAATATCTTTTATCATTGTTTTGAAAAAACAAATCATGGGTCTACTAATAATCAAAGTGTACTTCAATTGTACGCAAAAATTACCCATTAAAATAAGGAGTAAATTTACAGTAATCTCTGCTTACCTGATAGCCATTTAGCATTGTCAAATGGTCAGAATTTCCCTGAGCAAACTCGAGCTTCTTTTGTGTTGCTTCAAATTTCTTACCAAATGGTGAAACCTTCAAGGTTATATAAAAGAGGAATATAAATAAGTATTTTGATGAGTCTAATATCATTCATTTTGAAAGATATATTATAACTAAGGTTTTTTTTAGATGGAAGATGAGCCAATTTTTCATCAAATACCCAAAAATTAGAAATAAGGAGACACTTTCAAATAATAAAATGAAACGATAACTTAATATTGTAAAAACAAAGTTATATCTGTCCCCCAAACGTACAATATCTACTCATTCTTTGTAACAGGCTACCACCATACAAGAATTGAAATTTCATAATACATTTTCTATAATTCAAACTTCAAACTTCATTTTCCAATTTTCCCATCTTAATTTTATCATCATAAATTCAATCATACATTGATAACTGCTTCAGACATAAAAAATAATTCTAGAATTAAATTTCTTCAGATGTTATTATTTTAACATTATCTTAATGATATGGTGATAAACATCATTGTTTTGTCTGACACATATTGCATGATATGTTTACTTACAAAAGGTGATTTGAAACTGAGTGATGCTGCAATGGTCAGTGCAGGGTCTAAACATCTGAATATGGCACCAAATAACATCAATTTTCCTATCCTATAAAAAAAATTTAAACTGTAATTAGCAAAGAGCATGACATGATAGAATCATTTCTTGAAAAAAAAAATACATCATGCAAATTTTCTGAATGGTTTACCCATTATGTTAATATGCAGACTAGGCAATGTTAAAGAGTGAAACATGTAAAATTTCTAAGGATTAATCTTATATGTAGCTCCATAAGGGGGCCAGGGTTCCCTGCCCCCTCCCCCTTACTTTGCCTCTGATATAAACTTTTGACAACTCCTTATAAATAAATTTGGTGTATTTACTGTCTTCTGATTGGTTAAAAGTATTACTTTTATTTTCAATGTTGTCAATTTTTATAGCGACACGCCCACTCTGACGTTGTGTATTCATACGTCAACATGTGTGTACGTTGTTATTGTTAATATAAATAATATAAAAAGTTCTTTGAGCCTTCTTTTTGATAGAAATTTATTTTTAATGAATGGCAATAATTAGGTCTTTCCACCTTTCCGTGGAAAGACCTATTGGATTTCTTCTGATTATTATTATTATTTTTTTTTTTATTCTTCCGCCTAATTCTTTTCTTGCGTAGTATTGATGTTTCAAAAGATGTCGCTTAGATATTTGGAATATGATATCGTAAAGCGTATGCACTTTTAAAACTGACCACTGCGTAACCAAATACTTTACGTTGTAAGAGTTATCTCCCCAAACACTGTTTTTCTTGTGGCCACTACTCCTTCGCAACCATAAAAGATTACGACAAATTTATTTTACCAAATTGCTCGTTTCATCCTCAGAATGTTCTGTTTTATTTTGACCGAGGCGGTATAGAGACTCCATATGAGAGTTAGTTCCCCTTTTGTATTTGAAATTTTGAAATGTATTTTAAACTGGAAAACCATAAGTGATAGAGACCTAGGGTCTTTTGTTTTGAGATCATTGGTCCAAAAAAATGAAAATTAGGTAAAGGTCAAAGGTCAAGGTCATATTCTAAATTTTGATTTTGGCCTATTTTCACTAATTTTCATTAACCTTATAAGATACCGACAAATTATTTTTACTAAATTGTTAGTTGCGACATGTCGTAACTTATATATTTTGGTTAAAAGGGTGTGTAGACATAAAATGGGAGTTTTTGCCCCTCCTATATTAAGAATTAAACGTAAAGTGATATAACTCATTAACTATACATATTACAGACCTAGGGTCTTTTTATTTGGGGTCCCTGGTTTATGACCTTGAAATATAGGTCAAGGTCATCAGTAAATTTGACTTTCTAGATTTTGACCTTTGCTCAAAATTCATATTTATACATCATTAAGCCATAGGAACTGACATTTTCAACTGAATTTTAATATTTTCATATCAAAATAGATCCTTATTGGTGGAAAGACCTTCAATTGTTCTCTGAACAATTGGTTTTTAATTTATTTTGAATTTATTAAACCATAAAACTAATTTTTGACTCTTCACATTTTACATAATCCGCTTCGCAGATTATTTGATGTGAAGAGTCAAAAATTCATTTTATGGTTAAAAAAATTCAAAATAAATAATAGCCATTCATTAAATCAAACATTCACTTTGATACAACCTTTCAATCTAGAACTATTTGCAGAAAATAATAAAAATGTATTCAAATACAAAATCAATTGATAAATATAACATCAAATTATCTAGAATTCAAACAAATTTCCACTACTAACTTACCTTACATCTACAGGTAAAGATCCTAGATGATAGCCCAATGGTGTCAACTCCTACAAATATTTACACTTCTAACTTACCTTACATCTACAGGTAAAGAACCTAGATGATAGCCCAATGGTGTCAACTCCTACAAATATTAAAAATGTAAATATTCTGTTTCATAGAGGTACAATTTTACAATAATGAACTTTTTCATCCTGTATGTATATACATGTAGTATAATGTGTACCACATTATATTTCAAGAATCTTTTGATTTTTTTTAAAACAATTAATATTAGGTTATGGGTTGAGCAATTCTTAAATCAATATAAACATATGGTAAAAGGCTTTTGTCAAGTCATAACCTAAGTCAGGAGTTATTGTTATCTTTTTTGTTGTTATTATTTGTCCTAAAGGGAATATGTTTTAGATATTTGATGACTTTTGTTGAGTGTCGATTTTTTTTCCCATCTTGAAAAAACTTATATATTTACAGGAGTTTATTGTATGGTTCTAGTGTCTGCTCATCCTTTGACCACAAAATGGTTTCAAGATCCAAAGTACTTTTTCTTATTCTACACACTGTATCATTTTCTTGTCTTTTTTTTTAAATTGTCTTTACTCTTTAAACATAACCTTTATTTAAAATGTGCTATACATGTTTTAAGTCCTGTTAGGAAATATATTCAAAAGTTCTGAATGATTTCTTACATTTTTTTCGTCAAGAGCTCCAAGGTCCTGCAAACGTTTAGTTGCTGCTAGAATAGAATCTTCTTCTGGAGGTTCTAGCAACTGTTCTAATACTTCCTATAATATGTAATAAAAAATAATATTTGGCTAAGACAGATGCACATACAGAATGAAATAATATTATTCCGTAAAATTTCAGTTGAACATAAAAGAAACATCTTTACAACAGCTAACTTTATAGCTTAAATTGCCATTTAATGATCATTATTATGACACTTCATCCATATCTCTGTTGTAAAATAATTTACTTGCAATACTACCATCAGATATATATTTTGGGGGCCTCGGTGGCCGAGTGGTCTAAGTAGTTACTAGTTTACAACTGTAATCACTAGCCAGTCAACACTGATTGACTAGGATTGTCAGTTTTCCTATTGAAGGTCGGTGGTTTTCTCTGGGCACTCCGTCTTCCTCAACCAATAAAAACTGACTGCCACGAAATAGCTTAAATGCGGTGCTTAAAAGTGGCATTAACCAAAACTCAAAACTCAACTTAATGATCATTATTATAACACTTCATCCATATCTCTGATGTAAAATAATTTACTTGCAATTCTACCATCAGATATATAAGAAGTATAATGAAAATCAATCTTAAAATTTCAATCCATTTTATGTAGCAGTTCTCTATTCCACATTTGGATACCACAAGTTTCCTATTTTCCCAAAGATGTTTGAAAGGCATTTACACAATTCGTAGTTTTCAAATTATCAGCTAGAAAACCACAGAGTTTTGATTTTTATCAGACAATCAAGGACCATAACTCTTTTAAAACATTTAAAGTTAAAATGACTGACAAACAAACCAAAGGATGGACAAACAGAATAGCTCCAGTGATCAAGCTTAATTCCATTAAAAATTCCATTAAAAATCATTTCCTGAGTTCTGCCTAAACAATTTTGATTCAACATATTTTTTTTAGACTAAAATGCAATTATAATTTTTGCGTTATTGAGAAAAATCCTGTTTAATTCAAATAAAATAGTTCAAAATGCGAGCTTAATTTAATGCGATTATAACCCTGTCACATTTTCGAAATAATTTCTGAATTTACAGTAATTATTAAGCAGAAATATTTACCTTTGGTGACTGTTTTGTAAAAATATCAAGCATTTTAATCCTCAGTACAATCTGTTCTAAGGGTGCTCTCAGTATCTCTGTAACAAAAATTAAAGTCAAAAACATCAGTCGGAGGTACAGGAACAGAAATTTAATCATTTGTAACATTAACAGGGTAGAATGACTGAATGTCTTGGGCATTTATTTTAGTGGGCAAGCAGCTGTACTTCGGAATTTAGCTTTTCTTTTGAAATTAAATATTATGTGTAAACTTAACAATTTTAATCTTTCATTTTACAGTTGTAAATACCCGGTATGTCTTTTCCAGAAATTTTAACCAAATCAATAGGAAGTTTTCAACAGATAAATCATCAATAAATGTCAGCAAGTATACACAAAAGATACTGTGACAGTGATACATGTACCAATAAGTATTTTTACCTGGTATTGGTTGTTCAATGAGATGATTGTGATATCTATGACTTGTAAATAGATGAAAACAAACACCATGAGTCACACGTCCAGCTCTGCCTTTCCTTTGTATAGCATTAGCTCTAGATACCCATGCTGTATCAAGACTCTCCATGCCTCTTGAAGGATCATACCTTAAATTTATCATCAACAAAATTTGAAAAGTAATTACCTTTCAAAATAAATAGTGAGAGTCAAACAATGTTTTAATTCATGAATAATGAAATTTTATATTGCTATTGACACTAGACCCATAATCGATAAATTAAAGTTCAAAGTATGTTTCATTTTTTTCTATAAAGTCTTAACCAAGTGTAATGTTTCATTTAAACAACAACAAAAAACACAAAATTAACTTTCACAACCAAAATTCTAATAAACTTTTGACACAGCAATATGTCTCAACTGCATGCAATTTTTTCAGTAAATTGCAAATATTGAAATTAAAATGGCAAAACTTTCACATGTCAACTATGTAAAAGTTTAAAAGTCACTGAACCTTGACTTTTGCAAAGTACAGTTCCAGAAAAACTGAATAAAATCTTTGTAAATGCATTGTATACCTCTTTTCCTTCATTTTCCCCACATCAATGACAAAAACAATATCATCAATAGTAATAGATGTTTCTGCAATATTTGTTGCTATGACAATTTTTGTTACTCCTTCTGGTGGTTTTCTAAAACATAAAAGTAAATCAAGGATGTCTTAAACCTATTGCTACAGTTGAGTAAAGAACTTCACATAAGCTTGCATCAGTCACTGGGTAGAAATCTCTTACATGCTTACATGTCAATTGTTGACACTTATAAATTTGTTGATCAGACTGACAAAAATAATTTGCGATAACAGGATTTTTTAGATATCAGGAGTTACTACATATACTATCATAATAATGCAAAAATAACTATCAATTTCGGACAGAAATTTAACTTTGAGATAACAGGAATTTTTATATAATGAAATTTACTTACTTCAGTATTGCAATATTGAGTAAATATTTTGAAATAGCTATATTAAGACCTTGACCTTTAAACTCTGACCCTGAATACCATTACCGGGGTCAAACTAGTTATAAAGAAACAAACATGTACTTACGTAAATACCAACTGCTGATCTTCACTTGACAAGGAAGAGTGAAGTGGCACAATCTTGTATCTAAAATACATTTACAGTAATATAAACTGGGAAAATGGTGTGCATATTGTTAGCCCTTGTTACATTTTAACAAACATATCAAGTCAATTCTAAACCAATTTCAGATTTAATACACATTATTTTGATACAAATTGAAACTGCTTAAGTGTAATTTTGCCATTTTACTAATTCAATGTTATTTCATGGCGATTTGGGTTTATAACCCTTTGTGAGGAAATAATCCTATCATACATTCGGATTCCATTATTTTATCTAAGTACATTAATTTTTCATTCATTTCTGCATTTCTGCAAATACAACTGATTTTTTATGTCTCCTTTAACTCAAATTGTACTTTCCTCTTCAGAAAAAACCTAATGGTTGATTTTCCAAATCAGATTCATATTTATTTTCATCCTCCCCATGACTTACTTTCTTTGATTCCTCTGACCAAACACAGGACTTGTGTGGAGAAGATCTAGTACTGTTTGAATGTCTGAGAATCCTTGTAGAAATACTAACACTGATCCATTGGGAAACTAAAAACGTACACCAAATAATTCATAAAGTAAATTTAAGATAATTATAAACATAATAACATTGTATATATGTATATATATATGAATTGTTTCACTTGAAAATCAACCATGTAGTTTAAGGGAGTTCGCTTCTCAGTTTCAAAGTAATTAACTTTTCAAAGCACTAGTTTATATTGATAGGGAAGTGATAAAGGAATCCAAAGAGCAAAAAAAATATATAGGTCACCGTGCTTGTTTTCGAGAGATGACCCATTGAAATTTTGGCGGGAAAAAATTCTCTCTTGACTTTTCATAGCTTTATCATTGACAAGTGGAAGTTCTCAAAAACTGTTAAAAAGTAATTAAAATTTTATAAGACTTTTACAGATGGCTTATCATTATACATGTAAAAGATTTTCAAAAAGAAAAATGGGGGTCACCGGGCAAATTTTTCAAGGCATTCAAATTGATAAAACCAGAGGATTCCGAAAATCTGACAAAAAATCCAAAATATGACAAGCCAGCTTCCTTAACAAAATCAGCAAAAGTTTTCTTTCATTTTTTCTTATGATGAATGCTCTAATAAATTTGGACTTAAATTGTCTCCGATTTCAAGTAATACTTGTCACTTTATTACAATGCTGACAATTACAGATACACAAACAACGAAATAGTTAGTATTCTCCTAACACAAAATGATTTTTAAAGCTGTTTTTGTTTACTTCCGATTCTCACTTAAAAAATATTTTTGCAATGATATAACAACAATAATATTATAGGTATATTTACATCATGATCTCCATCTACGATAAATTCTAGCAAGGACACTACAAGGTCAAAGTTGATCTTATTCACATCCATCATAGACAAAGTTTTAAGGACAGTTTTACTGTAATCTAAAAGCAAAGAACTGTTGTAATCAAAACATTTTTATTTTTTTTATTGAATATCTTTTATAAACATTGTCTTTTCTATAGCAAAATCTAAATCAATCACAATTAAACTGTGTAACTATCTGAAACATGCATGGAAAATTAGATTATGCATTGTGAATTAATTGTACCTTTATTACATTATGTATTGTTCTTTGCTATTAGTTGTTTTGTTAGATTGTATATACTTGTTTATGTATTTCTATAGCATGTTATTTATGCTTTCGCAAATAAGACATTCATTCATTCATTCATATACATCTAAAATTTCTATTTTCTCTCTCTCAAGCTATATACTTTTAAAACATCAATTTAAAAAACCAATTTCTATGTGTGTTCACAATGGAAATTATCCTGAAAATTTATATACGAATTTGAAATGTATATCTGCTGTATTCAGTGAAACCTTAAAAAATTATTTTTTTGATTTTGAAAATCTCCCAATTTCAAATTGTATATTTGCAATTAAGGGGAGATAAAGACCAATATTACGAACAAAAATAAGAAAAATTAATAGTGCAAGTGATGCTCTCTAGTATTAAAAATATTATTACATATTTTCAATAAGTGTAATAATTCAGCAGATAATTCATGTGCATTTCCTGAAAACAAAAATCAAATAACAGTGAAACTTTTGAAAAATTTATGTACCTGGGAATCTCATTTTAAGTTGTTTGACACTAAGATTTTCATCTTTAACATGCTCAGCAGCTGGCTTAGAAGGATCATTATTAATAAATTCAAATTCATCATCATAGTCTGCACCATACTTAAACACAGCATTAGATTTCTGTAAAGGTCTAGCATATGGTGACTTTTCTTCCATTACAAATCTATAACAAAGTGACAAATACAGCTAAAACAGACCCCAATCACATTTACCATTTGTAAATTTAAGTTCAAAGGCAATGATCACTTGCAACTGTAAATTCAGAAATAGATTTGCTGTTTTTATCATACATATACTACAATTTTAACTGGGTTTAGATTACATTGTTTAATATAAAACTCACATTTGTATTCATGCACATTTTTACAACAACACATTATATATTTTTTCATCAGTTAAACTGCCCTTCATTCCAATTTTGAAGATTTTATTTAATAAATGCAAGCATAAATTTCCAAATCTACATGTAGACTATTCTGGTTCTTATCTAAAACTTACCTCGTCATATCCAAGACATCCTCTAAAAAATACTGATCAACAGGGAATGTTCTACCTGAAGTGTAAATAAAGTATTGTAAAACTTTTAAAGTACAATTATCCTAAGAATCAAGATCTAAATGCAGTATTGTATCATAAATTAATATGTGATAATGACAACAAAGCTGGCAAGTAATACTTTTGTCTGGGAGAATGTAATTTATCTATCAGTTGTAATTGGCTTTAAACAAGATTTCAGTAACTGTAAGTACTGTAGACATATATTGGTCCTTTGTGTCTATTTTATGTCTCAAACCGATCTTTTGAGTTGAGCCAATTGTTACTGATTTTGCTACAGTTTGTTCTCATGTTGTGCTTTTACACAACTTTCCTCAGTTAGGGGAAAGGTTGAGTGCCCACACAAATGTTTAACTCTGCCACATTCTCTTGTCTTGAGCCTGTAGTTGACTGACAAGGCAGGATTCAGACACAGAATGAGGTATGCAATGTTATGTGTATGGTAATTATATAAATTTTATGAGGTTTAATTACCTGGTATATCTATGACAGGACAACCATTGAAATATGCTGAAAATAGGTCAGCATTTAATGTGGCACTCATCAGAATGATCTTCAAGTCAGGACGAGTATACAAAACATCTCTCAAATACATAATTAGAAAATCACTGTAAAAGATAATTCATTCAGCTAAAATTAAATCAAGTCAATTTCAAGATTACTATACAATAGTATGAACATACTATTTGCTTGACCTGTTGTGAATATGTCAAGGACATTAAAAAATAACAGGGAAGGAGGGTGAAAATTCAATAGTCACTTTACCATCTCTAATAATGCACATGTGATAAGCTAATACAGTCAATACAAAAAATAATAAAAAAAAAATAAAAATAAACAGTATAACAAGAGAGGAATACTGAATAGAAAAAAGCATTTACCTTTCTTGTGATCTTTCATGGACTTCGTCAATGATAATATGTGACACTCCCTCTAACTTAGGATCTCCTTCTAATCTCCTCAATACAATACCAGTGGTACAAAATAATAATCTTGTCATGCTAGACTGAAATAAAATGTATAAACGGTTAGCAATTTATCCTAGGGTTTAAATATATATTGTGGGCAGTACCTACTTAGTACTAGGTACTGGTCTTTCCTATCAAATGGGTGCTTGAAAACACTTATATTGAGGTGCATTTCTTTCACATAATAAATCTAAATTATAACAATCGAACCTGCACTTTCTCAATAATATTTTTACCGGTTGGTGTACTACTTTTGGGACAAATAATATCAAATTATAGAGAACTGTATCAGCTCCAACTCAAAATATTGGGTCTTGCATTCTGTTTGACATCTTCAGACATATATTCTTAACCTTTTTAAAATGGACCAAATCACTACCAAACTTTCATGCCACAAATAATTTACAGTCTAATTTCAGCTTTGCAATTTCAATTCTTAAAGAATGTATACTCTGTTTTTAAGCATTACCTGTACTTTTTCCAATCTGATTTGATATCCCACACTTCTGCCCAGTTTCTCAGCCCTCTCTTGGGCCACTCTCTCTGCCACAGACATAGCTGATATTCTTCTGGGTTGTGTACATAGCATATTACACAAATGTAAACCTTTACCATTCAGATATGAATCAAGTATAAACTGTGGTACTTGTGTTGTCTTACCACATCTGAAAATAGAATAAGTCGTCAGAACATGTACAGCATCATTCATTAAATACTTATTACAGTAATTTTCAAAAATGAAGACAGCCTTCAAATGCTTGTTTCATCAATCTAATGTAAGATGTGTGATGCTCCCACCAACATGAAAAATATGACGAAGATAACATTAGAATAAAAAAAGATGGAGTTCCATTTTTGATTGTTAAATTCTGTTACAGTATATATTATTGGTTTTTTTTATAGTCTCGGCTGGAAATCTTATGGGACTGTATGGTTTGCAGTGAATGCATGTTATGTAATAAATATTCTTTTACCAATGGAAATAATAATTGAAGTTTGTTCAATTACTGATTTCTAGCTGACCTAATTAAAATGCTTTCTGACAAACATTCAAAAATTCAAAAGATACTAAATAAATTTAAGAAAGCCAATGCAGTATTAATCCCTTTAGAATTATTAAGGTGATTCTATCTTCAGAATGTTACCTTATTTGTTCCTGTAAATTGTCATTTCATACAATTACAACATTATAAAAGACAGATTGGAAAAGAGGTGAAGTTCAAACAAAAATTGCTGCATTCTTTTTACCATCTTTTTATATATTTGATTTAAGAAAATACAATAATCATCTTGAAAACCTTTATTGCACTACCCTGCCTGTAGATTCAAAATTTTGAGCTTAAATTAAAAATCCAAGGCCTGTATGCATAAAGTTACGTAAGTTATTATTATAGCTGTTAAAATTTGTTCCGAACAGACAGATTTTTCTACATGTCCTCTGATAAATTAATATAACGATTGGATATCTTAACTTAAGTGGTTTTATGCATACAGGTCCTGGACTTTTCCTTTTCATCAGCATCTCTTTACAAATAAATAATTGGAATATATGAAAATATTTAAAAGCAAACTGAAATTTAAAAAAAAACTCTGTACCAGAATTGCCTCCCACCAAATGATCATATCTAGCTTAAAGATCTTAGTAGGAGTTACTTACCCGGTCATACCACTTATAACTGTGACTTGATGTCCATCAATAGCTGACAGTAACTCATCTTGTTTGTTCCATACAGGTAACTTTTTCCTTTGAGACATCATTGATTTGTATTTGGGTATTGTCTAAAATATTTAATTTAGAAAACTTTAAAATCATCTTCTTCAAATGGAATTACAAAAAGTATATACATGTATTGAAAAATTTGTTTCATATAATTCAGAACATCAAAAGGTCATTTACAACATTTTTAGATTTTTTGTTTGTTCTAAATTTAAAAAAAAATCATTTGCTTCAATAGCTTCACAGATTAAGCAACTAATTTTTTACTTATCTAAATCACATTGTATAACAATTTTTTGTTACATTCCATATTAAAAACTTGCTTAGAAAAAAAATTCAAACTCAGTGTGACCTCAGTGCTGAGAGGTGTAAGTAGTCGAAATTACAGTATCACTATTGCCTGTCAATACTGTAGTCATAAGTTCTAACCTGGTGTGTGGCAGGTGCATTCAACTACAATCTTAATTGACTAGGATTGCCAGTTTTCCTACAGAAGGTTGTGGTACAGACATCCTCCACCCAATAAAAATCTGACAGTCACAAAATAGCACAATAGTGCTGAAAGTGGCATTAAACACCAAGCAATCATTCGATCATACTCATTAGAAGCATTGCAGTTGAGTCATGTAAAAAAGGATCATAAACCCATTCTGTGTAAAATGTGGAGTTTTTTATTCAACAGAATTGATTAAACAATGTATATGGAAATGATTTGTTAATCATTAAAAAATCTATTTGTTTATTTTTTATAAAGACTATATATTAGATATCCTTCAATACAAAATGAGTTTACAAGACCAAACATATACTATTTTAAATAATCATACGAAGTAAACATATAAATTACCTTTTTTCTAACAAATTCATCCTTGAGTATTTTGTTTTGCTTTAGAACTTCTGCTTGACTTATATGGAAATCCTCAGTTTCTCTAGAGGAAGTACGTTTCCTCTCAACTTTGAAATCAGACTCTTCTTTCACATCTGATTCGATCGTGTTTATAATAGCATTTACATCATTTTCACTTATTTCAGTATCACTGTCCTGGTCATTAGAGATTCCATGTGACTGTTTTTCTATTTGTGGTTTGGGTCCAGGGGATTCCTTCTGCTTCCAGGATGGACTAGTACATTGGGGAAGACTAGATTCTAATGGCATTTTATCTACAAGCTGTTGTAATAAAACCTCATCTTCTAACAAACTTACTAAAGCAAAGACAATTGGTAACTGAGATTCTGAATTTGTCTTTGCTTCCTTGTACATATGTTCTGTAATATTTAGTGATATATAAGGCGGGAACATAGGATCTAAAGCTGAGAATCCAATATATGGAGGTTCTAACGGGTAAAGATTATCTTTTGTGAAACGAAGATCCAGTTCAAAGTTTGTATCCACTTCCTGTTTTAAGTGTCTGTCATCAACGTCCTGTAAGTTTTTGTTCTCCAAATCATGAATGTATCTACACCTATGACCAAACCTACAAGCCCCTTTCAAATGAAATTTACAAATTTCCTCAGATTTCCTTGATGTTACATCAGAGTTTGCAGATTTTTCAGTTTTGAAAATTAAATCTCTTAACAGTTCGCATTGAAATTTTAATGTCCATATTTTGTTGGGAATTTTCTCAGTAAAATTTTCATCATAAATTGACTGTAAAGCGGTCATTTCTTCATTTCTTTGCTCAATAACTTCGTCAAGAGTCATTCCATTTTCAGTCAAAGTTTTGGTCATGTCATTTTGCTCTTCGTCATCTCTTTCTTCAAGAAAGCATTGAGAAAACAAGTACTCATAGGCTACACCAAGGTCACCATCATTAACTTGTAAAGCTTCTATACAACTCTGTCTTTCATAACCATACCTGTATAATAGAAGAATATGTATTACAAATAATATAATATTGTAAATGTGTTTCACCAAATATCTCAGGAGAATATGAAACTTAACTTGCCTATCTAGTCCTCAAAAGCCTGGCTCTAGCATTATTTTTGCCAAAGTTGTTTGTCTAGTTCAGCCACTTCGATGCAACTGACTTGTAACATAATTCAGTATAATAACATTAGAAACAATTCATTTTCTACCCAATTTTCTTGAAAATGGTCAGTTTTGTTTAGATTTCTATAAAAGCTAAACAAGAATGCATGCATTGTACTGTTAAGCATAGCTCTACTTGTTATATATAAGGTTATGAGAAAAGTGTGATGAACAATTTAAGTTCGATTATCATCTTTTAAAATTCAAAGTATCAGCAAACAGAAAGTACCATAGATGTCTGACAGATCTGAAAATTGCTCACAGATTCCAACTCATCACTGCCATATTGGTTGTTAAAAGATTGAAATTTTTGCAGCAACTCAATCAATATGTTAATAATCTGATTCAAAATGCAGATCCTGTATATATATATATAAAACAAGTCTAAAAGGGTACAGCATCACCAAAAACACAATAAAACGTAAATAGTTTATTGGGACTGTATTTCCACGCAGTTGTTGAACATCTCAACTGTCACCACCTTTGGGAATTTAGAGTTGTGCAAGTTCACATCGTAAATAACTATTTTTATTTTGGCATATCTTTGTAGTCTTTGCTCCGTGTTTGGAAATTTTAAAATTGTTCCAGTGTTCGCTCAAATTGTATAAATTTCAAGATTTTGATAGAGTCTTAATTTGAATTGACATGATTCATTTGTCATCGTGCAATTACCGAAATATCTAACATATTGTTCGTTTTATTGTGTTTTTGGTGATGTTGTACCCTTTTAGACTTGTTATATATTATATTTTGTAGTGTACTGAATCATGTTTATATGATCCAGATTATATGATTAAGATTTATCGTTGACTATTTATTCAGTCATTTAATATATATATATATATATACATCTAAGCTATGCTTACAAGAATCTGACAAAACTACGTTTTACATTCTGTTCTGGCAATTATAACATAAGCCAATGAAATTCAAGCCTTCAAATTTTAAGACGTGTACAGTATTAATCTGACAAAACCAAAGGATCGAGAAATTCTTTGAAACAAAAGTTAGACTGGAGCTTTGCTTACAAGGACCTGAATACGCTCCAGTCTACCTTTTGTTTAAAAGAATTTCTGGATTCCTTGGTTTTGTCAGATTAATTGTAAGCAAAGCTCAGGTACATGATCGGAACTTTAATCAGATTGCAAGTTAATATAAACATTATCAGTGTAAAATAAATGTCTCAGCTATTTAAAGTTAAATAACTCCAACCTTAATAACTTATTCAGTGCATAAGGACTGATACTATCTTTCTGTGGACAGTCTGCTGCTGTCTGTCCTCCCATGATGCCCAAGGGTATTGTATCTTCCACATATAAAGTGTTATCTGTCAGCCAATACTGGTCTTCATATCTTACATCTAGTTCATCATACTCTGGTACCTCTTCATAGTCTTCGTCACTGTATTATAAGTATTTTTTCAAGTGTTAATTTTAAAATAAATGTCAAATCAATGTATATAAATTAAAAAAAAGATGGAATGCTTCAACATCAAAAGTATAATTATCACCTATTAAACTAGATCAAATATAAAATTCCATTTAATTAAAACTTAAACTTATCATCTACACACATAAAAACCACTTAGGCTAAGTTCATGTAATAAAGTACTTAAAAAAACTAAAAACCTGTTATCATGGACAAATTCTTCTTCTTGTTCTTCATCTTCATGTAGATTTTTCAGCATGTCTCTAACCATGTCTTGATTTTCTGCACTCATGTGTAGTCTTTGCATCTGAACTTTGACTTCCTTGACACCTTCATTTCTTCAACAACAATGAAATGGGAATGAGTAAGCTTAACTTAAAAACATAAAAATGTGGGTTATTTTTGTGTGTTATTTTCTTTTAACAACAACTTATTGTAAGGTGTCCACTTTGATGAGGTAGATCCACAGCTAAGTCAATCCACCAAAGACTTTACAATTAGCCATTGTTGCTTCTACACCCAGCTGGCAGCATTTAGAAGTAAGAACACAGACTTGCAAACTCCAACCCAGAATAATGGGTCTAAGAAGGGTGATATGTCTACCTGTGGACTATTGCCTTCTAAGCTATCATTTTAAAAATATGACTTGTCTTGTGGGTACATCTTACTTCCACTAGACCACAGAGGTTAATTACTTGTCACCTATTATAATAGTATTATAGAATCACATGCTTATCCTGTACTTAATTTTATTAGGGAGGGTTGATATCTCAAAACTGGTTTAACCCAAACAGCATACCGGTACACACATTTGCTTCCCTGTCCAATTCTACGTCAGTTCTGAGAAACTTTGTCAACTGTTATTCAGTTGTCCTTTACATCCATGTCATTTTGACTCTGGTGGATTTCTATATTGTAAGTTAACCTTTGCCAAGGGAGTTGGAACCTATTGCTAAGTTTCTTTATAATTTCTAAATTCATCGACAGAAAATTTAAAAAATGTAGGTAAAAACAAATCATGTCAGTGGTGATGCAATGACTACTGAAATAAGGATGTTCTAGGGAACTAACGGTTAACTGGCAGTTCTATTGGCCCAGTGCTAGAAAAAGAAATACAGCATTACTTTATAAAGTATATATAAACAGCTAACATTAACCAAGACAATATCAGTCAAGGACTCCTGAATATTAATTTGCTGCTTGCACTGCACATTAAGTCATAAGGCCTAAAAATTATTTTAGTTTGTGATTACAGTAATTGAAACAAGATTCATAATGAATTCAAATAAAACATTGATAAAATTATCTCCATGTATGAGACACAAAACACAATATTCTTGTTATGCCATATGGTAGATAATCCACATGTAAAAGAGCTTTAAAGGGGGGTGGGAGGAGTTTTCTTACGATTGCCGTGCTGATATGAAAATGCATTAAAGCAAGACCATTGATTCTCTCGATTGTAATGATTGATCGCAATTAGGTCTTTAAGAAGTTGAAAGAGCTGAAAGTCTTGTGCTACTTATAAGGATGTTTGATGGTATTCTGTTTTTTCATTAAGATTTACATTCACCATTTACTTTTACTCAATTCCGAACATTTTTTCTTAACAAAATTTCAGAGATTGTGGTCAGTAGCAAACAAAACACAAGATTTGCAGTAAATTCCATCTGGTGAAGTTGAATAGACAATCCATATGTTAAAGTGCAGCCACACATATTTGAAACATCTTTTAAACCCGTACATTTCTCGTTTAGGAAAAGGAAAAGCCCCCTCAAACCCCCTAAATCTGCTAGTGCTATAAGATAGCATTACTAATTTTTGCTAAATCAAAACTGCAATAACATGTTATTGAAGTGATTCTTTTTTGGTAATTGTATGCAATTATCCACAAATTGTTTATTTTCATTTTCTATTCTCTGTTATGAAAAGATATATGTATCAAGCATCAAGGTCAAAGGGAAACATCTTTTATGTCTTAATCATGTGTCAAATAAGAAAGGTTTGTGTCCTGTCTTATTTCAGAGCAGATGCACATGAGGGGGGATCCAGAATTTGATATTCGGGGCACTACTCAGTCTACTGACCTTTTGGAGTTAGATGTCCATACTAGAACAAAAATGTGGTTGTATTTTTACTTATAAATTACATTTTTCCTGTTTTTAAGGGGGTGTCAGATTCCTTGTCTGTTCATTTTATTAAAAATTACTGTTTGTTAAGTAATACATGTACATGAGCTGCGTCGGATAGAAATCGACCTTATGCAAATACACTTTAAATGTACAAAAAATACTATTTGGTTGTTTTTTTTTAATATTCAAATGAGAAATGAAAACTGAGTGTTGGTCTATTTAGTAGGGTTCGTATAACAACTCACTTTTCAGATAGTTACACACTTTCTGTTGCGATTATTTAATCCGGAATAGGTTAACAGATGTATTGATATTTATTTGCATAAGGTCGATTTCTATCTGACGTAGCTCACATGTAATATAAATACAACAAATACAAACAATATTATTTGCCTGTATTAGCCTTGGGCAGGATGATTAAAGTTATATTTCATTTTCGAGGAAAAAATCGGTCATAAAAGTAATGTTGTGAATGTGTAAACTACATGAACTACAAATTATATGAAAAAAGGTCAATAAAAAAAAGTAAACAAAACCACTTTGGCCTAACTGGTATTTGATACTGAAATGTCTTGAAAGCACTTTATATGTTGTTAATACTTTCAAACATCAACTATGAATTAAACAAGAGGCTCTCAAGAGCCTGAATTGCTCACCTATATTTTTTGGCATTTATCTTTCTTTAAAAGTTTAAGTTTTTAATTGCATCGTAGTTTGTTTTTTAGGTTCAATTCAGCATATCAAAGAACCGTAAGAATTAAATTTTTGATGAGATCAAACAAAGTTTAATTTTAATTTTTGAGATCTTACTTGACTTAAAATTTTTGTTGTTTACACTACAGTTTATCTTTATCATGTTTATCATTAATATTATTCGATGATAACCAAAAACTGCAAAATTACCTTAAAATAACCAAATTAAGTGGCAGCAACCCAACAATGGGTTGTTAGATTCATCTGAAAATTTCAGGGCTGATAGAACTTGACCTAGTGAACACTTTTATCGCATTTCAGATTGCTCTAAATACTTTGGTTTTTGAGATATTAGCCAAAAACTGCATTTTACCCCCACATTCTATTTCATGTCAGCCATGTTTTTTTTTAGAAACAGGAAATAAAACACAAAACTTTATTCTAGATACCCTACTGATCATTCAACTTAAATTTGGTTGGAATTGGTTCAGTAGTTTTAGAGAAGAAGATTTTGAAGTTAGAAAACATGATAAACAAATTGTGTAAAATTGTCCTTAAAGGGCAATAACTCTTTAAGGGGTCAATTGACAATTTTGGTCATATGAACTTATTTGTAGATCTTACTTTGCTGAACATATTTTCTCTTTACAGTTTATCTTTACCACTAATACTATTCAAGATAATAACCAAATACTGCAAAATTTCCTTAAAATAACCAATTTAGTGGCAGCAACCAAACAATGGGTTTTTAGATTCATCTGAAAATTTCAGGGCTGATAGAACTTATCCTTAAGAACACTTCAACCCATGTCAGATTTTCTCTAACTGCTTAGATTTTTGAGATATAAGCCAAAAACTGCATTTTACCCCCTATGTTCTATTTTTAGCCATGGCGGCCATGTTTTTTGAAGAAACAGAAAATAAAACACAAACTTTGATACCCTATGGCCCATTCAAGCTAAAGTTTGGTTTGAATTGGTTCAATAGTTTCAGAGAAGATGTTTGAAATAGTTTACACCAGACAGACGACGACGGACGGCGATGACAACGGATGGCGACGGACGCCAAGTGATGGCTAAAGCTCACCGTTCCAAAGCTAAAAATGATTTGACTTTTTTAACTAGAGACATTATTTACCCAGAAATTTTGCTACTTCCATATTTTCGGTTTCCTACTGCACCAGACGTGTGGCCACTACCACCAGACGAGTAGCCTCTACCACCAGACGTGTGGCCACTTCCACCAGAGGAGTAGCCTCTACCACCAGACGATTGGCCTCTTCCACCAGACGTGTGTTCTTTTCGTTTACTGTCAGGTTCACTTTGACGTTTATCGTGACGATGTTCATCTCGACTAGGCTTTCCTCTTCCTCGTCCACGGTTAAATTTACCTCCACCTCTATTGGGTTTTCCCTTTTTTCTCTTGGAAAATGAAAATTCATCCATGAGCACGAAATAAAACCGTACGAACCCTACACTTTTTTTTTTTTGCTCGATGTCAAACGTCAGCTTCATTTTTTTAAATATAAATTGCCTTGAAAAAACGTTGCTGCGATAAAGATAAAAAAAATATACTTATCGAGTCTCTATTACAAAAGAACTAATTGAAAATGAAAGTAGGAATAAACTTTCAGTTAACCCTTTAAGTGACTAGGTGAAGAGGTCAATGGTTTGTTTACTTCAGTTACCAAACCGATTAAATGTAAACATCAAATCAAATCATTTTTTTGTTTTGTGTACTATTGGATATCTGTTAGTCTTTTTCCTTTTTAGACATGGTGTTGTCAATTTATTTTCTACTTCAGATTTTGAACAGTTGAATATCCTACTGGTATCTTTCGCTTCTCTTTAAGTGCTAAAATGACTGAGCATTCAATCTATTGTTCATCATTTTCGAAACCTGTGATAATTGTGTAAATACCACTCAGTTATGGCCTACATTGTTTGCAATGAACAGATTTCTATTATTAAATTTAACATAAAATTTATCTAAAAATATAATTTTATCCCTCTATAGAAGGATAGTCACTCTATACAGGTGTTACATGCATCACCATATAGAGGGTTTGGTCTCAACATGTTTAAATGTACTAAGGCCATCATATCATAGATTTTTTTTTTGGGAAGAAATATATGCCAGTCGACTGGTATGTGTTCTTCATATATACCAGATAAAAAAGATAAGATAGGTTTTTTTTAATTTATACACCACAAGCTTTAAAGAGCTTTTGACCTAATATGAAAATATAGACAAGATTAGTCAAAATAATTTTGACTTTTAAAGGCTATCTTAACTTTTGCTTTGAAGCGCAAAGGCGTCACTGCAAAAAAATAGTCTCTCAAAACACCAGATTTATTTGGCCTTGAAGCTGAAACTTATTTTAATGATTGTGACAGTCACAAATACTTTTATACATTTGAATCTTGGGATTGTGAGGGAGGTTGATATACAGTGATTAGTAATAAGCATTAAAAATAAGTATAAATTGGTACAAATAGCAAGCTAACATTTAAAAAATCTCCATCTATGTTAGACCCTTTACAAGTATAAAAATATTGATGAATTTGTAACTTTTAGTCAGATACATGTACATGATTTTGGTTCAGATTAGCATTTAATTTGTCAAAATTAAAGATGACATCAACAATTCAAAATTAAATATTATGTTTTAAATGATTAGAATAATTAATGTGCATTTTAGTAATGACATATATGCATTATGTTAATTTTTAATTCATTATAGGATCTATTGATGACTTATTACAGCATTGTTTAAGTGTTTACTTCATCTACAGTTGAAAAATGAAAACTTCATAATGAATGGTTCAGTTTTAGAAAAGGGATAGAACAATTCTATCAGGTTAGTATATATTTATTCATTTCTCTACTTATAAAAAAATGTTATTTGCTTCAACTTCATATAAGTTTAAAAGATAACAAGATCCTGATCTGCAGATGTGCATGTTGTTCCAGTTTTTGTTAGTTATGCCCCTTTCACTTTAGAAATTTGGCATTTCACAACAACTTCTTTGTTATAGCAACTCTTCCATTTAGTGTTATTACATGTTTTATTGTAGAAAAAAAGAGTATTCAACTATCATGACAATGTCAACTTCTTATTATTTTTTCAGAATGTATGGGTTTGTGAATCGTGATATTAAAAGCAGTGTCTACAAAGCTGTCTCTAAGTTTCTGGTTGAGAATTGTGATGAGGATTGGAGGAAAATGCCAGCTAATTCAGCATCATTTAATCTGATGTTTGGGGAAAGAAATAAATTGCCATTTGGTAGATTAGGTTGGTACAATCTCTAGACCTTCTGAAATTGACATTCATTACACAATGAAACGTAACATTCATGATGACACGAGGTCCCACAAAAGAAAAAGTGCACAGAAAAATTAAAGAAACCCTTGATTGAAATCGTGTTTTCATGATCCTATCTAAAAAATGTAATTATAAGTATTGAATGCTTCTTTTTGTAATTTTATAGGGTTGTAAAAACGTTGACTGGCGCACATTTTTAGAATGAAGCTTTGGTCAACCCTTTTACACCCTAATGAATTAACAAAAATAATCATTCAATTCTTTTTAAAAGTATTCAATTTGTAAAAATTGTTGATATAGCATTTCATGTTTACCCTATTGATTTCTGATGGAAGGGCTATATTGTATTAATTCATGGCAACTGTCTTATATAGCTGTCTTTCATTCTTATGCAGTTAATCATTTGTCAATTTTCTGTTATCAAAATTTAAATGATGGCTTTTATCAATATTTGCATACAGTCATTGATTACCTTGTGAAAAGTGTGAAAGAAAAAATACAAAATAATTACTTGAAAAATGATTTGTGAGAAACAAAAACTAAGTAACTAGTGGAATAGTTTAAAAGTTTGAAAGAAAAAGTGAGTTTTCATATATTTAGGTCATGAACCTGGACTTTTTCAATTGGTGAATTATTACAGAGGATCAGATATGATATGTAGAAAAACTGCAATGATCAGGTGAGGAAAACTTCTTTACATTTTTGTAACATCATTCTGAGGTCCACCTCTAGGTGAGGGATTCTCTTGCTGGTTTGAAGACCATTTGGTGGCCTTCTGCTGGTATCAGTTTGATGTCTCTTTGACAATATTTCCCCATTTCCATTCTCAATTTTTATCATCTCATCAACAAATCATTTTCTTCATTTTTATGCTTAACTTTTGTCATAAAATCATTTAAGCATGATAGTAAAAATGTATTTATGAAATTGGTCTTCAAATAAATGTTAAAACTACACTTTTTCAATATTTCAATTTTTAAAAACCATTTTTACATTAGAGTTATCTCCCATTTGATAGAAAATCTAAACTAAAAAAAACATTGAAATGAAAAACAGGTTTCTTTCATGGCCCATTGCAGATGAATAACTGTAAATTCAGTATTATTCGTGGATTTAATTTAAGTCAAATTTAAATAGCCAACACCATGAATTCAAATAGCCACAAAAATACAATCTTTCTTTCTCCTTTACCAAAAAGTTGGATCAAATGAAAATAACTGAATTTACAGTTAAGGAATGTCTGATAGTTCCAATAAATTACAAAAAGATTATAATCTGTAGTTTTTCTGGGCTAATCTGTTAAAAAAGTAATGGTGACAAAAGTATGACTGATAAACCTTGAATATAAAAAAGAAGATGCGGTATGATTGCCAATGAGACAACTCTCCACAGAAGACCAAAATGACACAGAAATTAACAACTATAGGTCACTGTATGGCATTCAACAATGAGCAAAGCCAATACTGCATAGTCAACTATAAAAGACCCTGAAATGACAATGTAAAATAATTCAAACAAGAAAACTAACAGCCTTATTTATTTTTAAAAAATGAACGAAAAACAAATATGTCTATGGTCGGGTTGTTGTCGCTTTGACACATTCCCCATTTCCTTTCTCAATTTTATGTAACACACAAACAAAAGACAACCACTGAATTACAGGCTCCTGACTTGGGACAGGCACATACATACATAATATCATTAATGTGGCAGGGTTAAAATATATATTGTTTTTAATTTAAAGATTTATTTTTAATTTTCTAGAAGTTTGTTTTAGTTAATTTGTTTCTGATTGATATTACCCCCCAAGGCCCAATCTACTTTTTCACTCTTAGATTCTTAAAACATTCATTTGAAATCATAAAACTAGATGGAAAGTTACCAATTACAATAAACTTAGGAATCTGATGTTCAGTAGTTGTCATTTGTTGTTGTGGTTCATAGGTGTTTATCGTTTCTCTTTTTTTATATACCTTAGATCGTTGATTTTCCAGTTTGAATGGTTTTACACTAGTCATTTTTGGGGCCCATTGTAGCTTGCTGTTTGATGTGAGCTGAGGCTCCTTGTTGAAGACGGTACTTTGACCTATGATGGTTTACTTTTATAAATTGTGACTTGGATGAGAGAGTTGTCTCATTTGCACTCATACCACATCTTCTTATATCTATTGTCATTTCTCTTTGGTTTTGGCAACTAAATTTAAATGTAAAGTTTTAATGGTTAAAATATAAACATTAAAAACAATGCCAAAATGGAAAACATAATGTCATTCTTTTATAAAATCTAAATTATTCAGATTTATTTGAAGCAATTTTTCATAAATTTTTAACTGATTTCTGAACTTTCACATTAACCTGAACAAAATTTGTCAGTTGATGTTGTACCTTTCTTTGTTTAATACTCATGCATTCATTTCATTAAATATCTTCTCCAGTAGTTTACAAATGGAGAAAACATTAGTTAGATTTGTTTGAACACCATTTAAGGGTATTTAAAGAAGAACTGAAAAGGCGACCAGGTATGTTTCCAAAAGGGCTACCAATGTCATTTATCATATGTCCAAAGAAAATATCCGAGAATGCTAAACAGATGGGCGAGGCTTCTGTAGCAGCTATGAGAAAGGTAGCCAGACCTGATGATAGACAGGAACTAGTAGAGACTGATGCAGCATTGGTACAACAAGAAAAGAAAAGAATTGTTTGGATAGCTAAATCTGCTGCAGGAGCAAAAGGTAAAACTATTTAAAGAAATAAGAATGAAATAGATAAAAAAAAAACATCCAATTTGCTTTTTCGTCAATGTGTTCTCAAATGTTAATAGGAAATATTGTATTTGATTATCCATGAAAAATCGATCATTTGGTTTTATTTAATGTTTTCATATTATAGTTAATTTTTATACCTCCATTCTAGGAATAGGGACTTTATTGCAACCCCTGTGTCTGCCTGCTCGTCACTCTTTTCAGGCAATGAATATTTACTTTTGCACACCTTTTCAGGCACAAATGTACTACTGAACAAAATAACTTCATATTTGGTCTGTAGGTTTACTGTGATGACTTATAATGTAGAAGTGTTTCAAATCAGTCACACCTTTTTCCTGATCCTGATTCCTTGATTTTTCAATATGTGGAATAATTAAGGTGAATATTTGTGTCTCATTTTTCATATACATGTACTACTAAAATGAAATATTTCATATCTGGTCTGCAGCTTGACAGTAATACTTAGGTTAACTAAGGTTCTTTTACTGATACAGGAACAAAAGTTCCTCTTCATCAGTCTTTTTATCTAAATCTGCTCCACTTCCAGTGATTGTTGTTTGTAGTCTTCGTACACCATTGGTTGGTTCATCCAGGATTTGTCTAGTCTATTCTTAAATGTATTTGTGGTTGGTGATGTCACTATAATATCAGGTAGTGTATTCCATATTCTGACCACTCATAGAGCAAAGGCATTACTCTTACATTCTGTTCTGGTTCTCTGTGGATATATTGACTTGTGAATGTTTTTTAATCACTCAGACACCTACATTGTTAAAAGTAAGGATGGGTATGTTAACCAAGACAACATATGCAATTTCTTGTTAAGTAAGAAAGCAAAACTTTAGTTCATTGACATATTCTTTACAAAGTAAATTGACTGTAAACTGAATTAGGTTATATTGGTTTCAGGTGAAGGTATCAAAATCTCACAAGATGTTGATGAACTGATTGCATTTATAGATACTCAGGCACAAGGCTTTATAGTCCAGAAATACATATTAAATCCATTTCTGCTGGATGGAGACAGAAAGTTTGATATTAGGTAACATTAACATTGTTCTCTTGAATTATGCTTCTTCATGTACATGTATGGCAGTACATTCCTAACATTCAAATTACTGTCATGCTGTTAGTGAAAGATATATGTATTTATGCTTTTAGTGAAAGATAATCGTATATATGCTTTTAGTGAAAGATAAATGCGTTTTAACGCTAGTGCGAAATGGTGAATACAACACTCAGTGAACAGTATACTGTGAATTCAGAAATTATTGCATGCATTTATTTCTGAATTAAAAGTATTGACGATCGGATATCTCTCCCTGTCCTCCAAAGAAAAATAAACAAGACACTTTTGTACAAATTAAAACTAGTGTACTTTACACTAAACAATCAGTTATATGTTATGAATATTCTTGTTGCGACTGTTTCACATTTTTCATATTGACACCTCAGTTTTATAGCTGACTGTACAGAATAGGTTTTGTTCATTTTTGAAGGCTGTACAGTGACCTATTATAGCTTTTACTTTTGTCATATCAATTGTGATGGATAATTAACTCATATGCAAGTACATGTACAACACATCTCCTGTGTATAAAGGGCACATGCTCATAAATGGTGGATATTTCTCTTTCCCTATATATCTATTATATACAGGTTTGACTGTATTTAGACTATAGATATTAATAATCACATTTATTATAAAGTGTTTGATAATATACATGTATAACTGAAATATTAATGTAGTTATATATAATATAATTAAAACAAACAAAACATCATTCAGATTTAATTTTTTATTGTTATAATTTAAAAGGGTCAAAGCACAATCTTTTCTCATACAGCACTAAAATAACAGACACATCTCTGACAATATTCTAAAAAGATCGGTAATGTGAACAAAACATATCTGTTTCAATGGTAACTGTATTATCACTCTCTTGTGTAGCTGTTGTCAGCCATGGTTCTGTTTGGTCATCAACATCATCTTGTTGCATTATCTGAAGGATATGGGCAGATAACTCTTGAATCTTTTCCCATTTGTTTTGCTTGTATCTGTCAAACATGATCCTGATACCAAGAATAATTGACTTTCTTCTTTCATGACTTGTCTTCATAATGTCATTACCTGTTAAGATTGATGTGAAAATCTTCTTCTCTAGAGCCAATATTTTCATATCTGTAATAAGTATTAGCAGTCAATTAGTTTAATGTATTTCTTCAACTTGTATAAATTCATTTAAAGGTTCATTTATTTGTTTTGTCAAATTTATTTTTGATATATTAAAACAAAAGCAAACAAACCAGTTATTACTGAATTTAAAAAAAAAATGTTTTTTTTTAAGGTTTTTCTTTTTATTCTAATTTTACAGATTAAATTGAATTTAAATGTATTTCTTTAATTTGTTTTATTAAGTACCATATTTGTACTTTTTATTTGTTGAATGTTTCTGTATGTCTGGTTTTATTGCCTTCACTACGGATTTTATTTGCAAAATTTAATGATTTCAAATAAAATTAATTGCAAGACCATTTCATTTTTGTTTAATAAAGATTTTTAAGATTTAAAAAAGAAATGACACAATAAATTTCTTGCATGACTTTGAAAATAATTTTACAACATTATTTTGATTAATTCTATATGGTTATTCCTTATCTTTTCACATTTTTCAGAATTATTAAAAAAAGATAATAGCTAAATATTTGGGATAAAATTAAGGAATTAATCACCAAATAAGATAGATAAGACAGAAGAAATTTTTGACATCATCAGAAGGTTTGAAAAATTACATTTTTTGTATCTTAGCCAACAATTTAATGACATGTTAAAAATATAACAGGAATGTGAAAAATAAATTTTACTTAAGTAATTACAGACTGAAATTTAGTGATATTTCAAATGTGATATGTAAACTTACCAAAAAGAAAAACTTGCGTCACAGCTTTATCATGTTGTAACAATAAAGTTTTCAGTTGTTTAGCACAGGTTAAGTATGCTTCCTCCATTTTTTGCTCAAAATTTCAAATCTTTATAAAAATATGATATTAAAATAAAATTGATAAATATATATAGTTTTTTTTAGTTTACTCATTTTGCTGTAGAGCTTGGGTTTAGGAGTTGTAGGGTTTCAAAAAACAGTATCATCAAAGGCCTTATTTATCTACAATCAGTATTTTGAGTGATTACATTAAAAAATTGATTACTTTATTCTTGTGGCTTCATTTCTAATCAACCAATAATTGAAAACAATCTTACATTGTGTACATAAAAATTTCACACAGATTAATTAAAGATTACAAAAGTTATATTGATTTGAAAAAATCAATACAATTTATATTTTCATTATATATGTTTATTTTTATTTCATTGAAATTTTTTAAAAATTGTTTAGTTTTTAATTTTCAATCAAGTTTTTTTAATGAAACATAAATTTATATCATGAACCTAGAGGAGTTTTAAAATATATATTTGCAAAATGAGAATAGATTCTTATGAATAAAAAAGGATATATATATATATATTAAAATTCTATATTAATTACTCACTCCACCATTGATGTATTAACTTTTTTTACCATCCAACAAATTATTTTTTAATATGTATGCTTAAATTTTGAGTAGGAAATAATTATGATATTTATAAATTCACCTGAATTCAGTATTGATGGATTGCCATGTATATATATATCATTTGTATATATGATATCTTGTCTACATGTTTAATTTTATTATGGTAGAGGATGCTTGTATATATTTTACTACCAAAGTCTATAAACTAAAGGTACACATTTGAAATACATCAACATCAATAATATATACAATACATACATAAACACAGACTATGTGACAGAATAGCAGATGGTATTGTAGTAAGACATAAACATTATTTTAACATTTCAGTTTTAAGCTTAAAAAATCTAAATATAAATTTACCTAAATTACACAGCTCTTTTACATTGTTTGTACTTATAAGGGCCGAGAACACAGTTATTTCAAAGTGCCTTTCTTTTACACAATAAATTCAAATTAAAAAAAATCACACCTGCTGTATCCTAAAAAAAAATTCACAGTGTAATGTTCTACTAGTGGGACAAATAATATCAAATTTATAGAAACTTCTACCAGCTTTAACTCAAAATATTGACATTGCTACAAATAATGATGTAGAAATTTAAAATATGAGTATTTCTTTTTTGTTGCATATATCTTATTTCATTTTTTTTGCAATGAAAGAAACATTTCAAAACAAACTAAATTTACAATACTATTTGTATGATTATAGATGTTGGGTATTGCTGGACAGCAATTACAATGTGTATTTCTTCAGAGAAGGAGTTCTTCGTACGGCATCAGAGAGTTATAAACCAGAGAATTATAATGATGTCACAAGTCATCTAACAAATCATTGCCTACAGAAAGAATTGTCAGCAAACTTTGGTGAATATGAAACTGGAAATGAACTCTTTTTCGATGAATTTAACAGGTAAATACA
This sequence comes from Mytilus galloprovincialis, assembly GCF_965363235.1. NCBI lineage: Eukaryota > Metazoa > Mollusca > Bivalvia > Mytilida > Mytilidae > Mytilus > Mytilus galloprovincialis. The sequence goes on from NC_134840.1 coordinate 55,586,007, forward strand.
ATGGGCTATTACAGTAATTGTACTGTTTTTATTCCCCACCTCCCATAGTTTTTTATGTCACTTATAACAGAATAGTATTTGCTTCAACTTCATAACCCAAAGAATAAAATCAAATGCATGCAACCCTCCATCCATTTTTCCTGCAATAGACAGAAACATTTTTGCAATTTTTTTATTTTTTTTTAACTTAGATTAAAGTGTACAAATTTATGTGTCATTCAAGTTACAGGTTTGGAAACATGTTCATTTGTATTTTGAATATTTAATTCAACTTTAAAAAAAAATTTAGATACAATGCTGTGTCACTACTTTAAATGTTGTTGCAATACCATAACCAGTAATAAGTTGTAAACAGGCCATGCAGATTTACCTTCCAGCCATTCTGTATTCGTAACTTTAAATACTATATAGATAGACAATTTTTGTTACAGTTACCTAAAGAAAAAGACACGTATGACAATGGACAACACTATTATTCCACAAATCAAAGAAATAATAAAGAAGGTGTTGCTGATGATAAAAGATGTAAGTTGATTTGGAATATAATACATTTCACTTATTTATTTTTTTGTCTTTTGTCATATCTTAATGCATGTTTTGTCATTTTGGGGAATTTTGTGTTATAAGTATAATTTTTGTTCACCCTTTTCGAGACTTTAGGTGGTTAAGAGCTTGACATGTTTTATAGACATCAGTCTATTATTGAGTAGAATATAATTACCTCTAGATGTCTTTATCTGGTTTTTTTCTGTTGTTTGGTTTCATTATATACCTCATTTCATTAAATCTAGTTTAAAAGGTATGAGCTCTTTGTGTAAAGGTTTGTCTATATTTGTTAATCCTTTATTCTTTCAGAGAATTAGCACAAACATGTTGGGTTATGGCAGTTTCCAGCTGTTTGGCTTTGACTTTTTATTGGATAGTCAACTTCAGGTCCATTTAATTGAAATTAATGGAGCACCAGCTTGTGCACAGTAAGTTTATGATACATTTTGAATATGTACCCATATTCTTATTGAAAATGCATGTGAATGCAGTGACCTGAATAATTGATATTTGTTAGTTACTTCATTTTTGTCTTGCCTACAGCAAATGCCACATTGAAGACTTTGCAGACACACAAACCTATTAAGATCTACCACTTACAATTTTGGCCTCAAATTTCAGTAATTTTGCACCTAATTTTTCAAAATTTTCTTGGGGACATGCCACTTCCAAGTTGCACACGGCTGGTGCTGTGTGCAATCGCGATCAGTATAAATTAACTAATATACTTTCCCAAATCCAACATTTCACAAACTTTTATTCCCAATTGCATGGGCCTTCGGCCCCTTCCCCTAAATACTAGGAAAATCAATCAGGTTCATCTGATGAAAGATTTTGAACACTTTATAAACATTAATTCAATTGGTTTATGTGAAAGATTTTGACTGAATTGGTCATTAAAAACGCTTTGATGCAATCTGAAATATGAAAAATCTATCAAATATGCCAAAAATGTCACTTTTCAGATGTTTTCTGTCAAAAATGAAAGTGGCTGCATCCGTGTTTATCCTCAACCTTTATATATGTTATCTATTTTCATCAGATACAACTTACATTTCAATATTGAGAATAAACACAAATGCGGCCACCTTCATTTAAGACGGAAACCGTCTAAAATTTAACTTAAATGCTAAAATTTTGAAGATTTCAGTAATTTAGCATGACTTAATGATGCTAGTACCGATATCTGTGCATTGTATTGTCAAAAACAGCTCATATTTATGTAGCAGAAGCATTCTACTTTCCAGTAAATAATTAAACGTTTATATTTTGACAATTTTGTAAAACTGCTTTATTTTGGAGCCAAAAAGGGGTCTTACTGGACCAACTGCTTTAAAGAAAAAGAATCGCACTTGTATTTTCATTACTTACAAACAAAAAATTAGCAGATTTAATTAATAAAGTGCAGAGTATATTTTTTATTTCAGAAAATTACTACCAGATTTGGCCAGATGTATAGTACAAACAGCCATAGACCCAATCTTTAAACCGAAATCAGCAAAAGGAAGGGGAGATAACTGGTTTTCTAAAATATGAGACATGCATATTATATTTATGTTGGCTTATTTAAAGAACATATTCTGGTTCTCAGATAATGCTCCCTCGGAAAAATTAAGTGCTGACTTTTGTTCATCAAGAACACTTGCTGTTTTCACAGTTCATAAATATTCCATCAGAGAGGAAAAACTAAAAGTTTTAACACTATACAGTTGTGGAACACTTGTATTTGTTAATATTTTTATCAAAAATTTTAATGGAAGAGTTAAGATATGTTAACACTTCATAGGAGAGGGAAACCTGAAAAAACATACTGACCAATTAAAGCATATTATATGGGTCTATTGTGCTCCAAAATTTAAATTGAAACATATCATGACTGCCTGTGAATTTTTGTTTTTACTTAATATCTCATTGTAAAAAATATACTTCAGGGATTTTTTCGTTTGTTTGTTGTGTTTTTGTTGTTATGTCATTCAGTAAACAAGTTTCACTGAGGAGAACTAATATGGATTAAAGACCATACACTTTCCAGGAGTTAATGGTAATAAAGAATTATCTTTTTGCATCAGTATATGTTTTAATATGACCAATTTTTGTCATGTTGTTTTAACTGAAAGTTAGAAATTGTCTGACATATTGCAATATTTTTAAAATGATAAAGAAATAACATGTCACTACAATATAAGCTATTAATTAACTTATTGAAGTGGTAGAATTACATTGAAATGGCTATTTCTAAATAGTGAACTATCATCTAAAGAGTATATGTTTGTTTATAAAAAGATAATATTATAAAGTCAATATTAATGTTAGTCAAAATATTTTGCCAAAATGCTTTTAAACCTTTGTAGATTATTGTGATATTATAAACACATTCCGTCCCTGTTATTCTATCATTGTATTGTAACATTTTACAAGTTCTTTATATATTTGTGCTTTATTTTAGATTTATTTACTTTATTTTTATGCAAACTTTGAAATCCATTTGAAAGAATGTAATGTGATGATGTTTATACAGGAAATTTCTTTATTAGGTGTAATATGGTCCTGATTTTTTTTTACTTTCCAAAGAAAACTATGTATTTTTAGTCTGGAATTATTAATAATCAAATTGCAGAATTTTTTAATGAGGAACTAATGTAGTTCAGAATTTTAAGTAGAAATGATATGTATAATTATTTAAAGTTTACCAACTTATTTTCACAGACTCTTTTTCGTTATTAGCCATAATAAGAAAACCATTTTTTTCCAATTTTTCTCAAAAATGAGCAGTAAAGTCAGATAATATATTCCTTATATACACTAATTTAAAAAAATATATATATTTGAAAGGAACAGAAAGGACATATTTCTGTGTTGATATTTTATTTTTAAAGTTTCTATACCCATTGAAGGTGTGTTCATGTCATTAGGGAGTTGTTGAAATACTTTTTCCCATTTTTTTCTATTTTCATTAATTGAAATGTTAATCATAGACCATTCTTCTTTGTTAAAGAAAAATTCTGTGCAACATGAATTTTTGAGTCTTTAATGCCTTTTATTGATATTATACAAATATAGCCTTTGTATTAGGTCGATACAAGGATATATTGACCTGAAAGAAGTATATTGACTGAGGACGAAGTCTGAGGTCGATATACTTCTTTGGGTCGATATATCCTGTATTGACCTCATACAAAGGCTATATTTGTTATATTATTAATTTCTGACCATATTTGTATAAAAATCGTCATTTAGGTTTGTTGGAATTTTATAGATATTACATTGTCTCCTTGACAATAACAACATATTAGTAGTTATTTCATTTACTTTTTTTTTTTTTGACATTTTATGTATTTGAAGATTTTTTTCGTCAAATAATCGATCACAGATTTCATGTGTTCCAAACGTTAAACAATATCCTGAAATTCATTACATGACGTCACAAAGTATATTGGTTTTTAGATATTCTAAAAATAACCGTGCAATATGCTTTTTGCAGGTCAATATGCGTTTTGCTATCCGCCGTTTTCTCTCTACCTTCGAAAATATAGTTTAACATGTGACTATCCCTAAACGAATCAAATTTGTTAAAATATACGAATTAATAATATACTGTGATATAATTGTTTCTTAAGGCATTATTTTTTATTTAGTATTGTCTTCCATTACCAAAATTACAAAGATGTCCTTTATTATAAACAATGTTTTGTTGTGTTGGAGTAGAAGAGAATGTAGAAAACATTATTAATTGTTGTGACTTCGTTTATTGTATAATATGCTCAATTTTCAAAAAAAAAAATATTGAACAAAGTTTACAAAGTTTTAATGACTACTATACTTGTCTACTAGTCTGATGACCTAGAATCTAATTAGTCAAATTTTGAATTGAACAAAGAGACTATGCTTCTATATATATTATATATAACAATAACAAAAACACAGAAGTGTAATAAGGACCCTACAATGTGACTAATTAATGCACATAGTCTAATACTTCCAAGGAATGTGAGACTATTTTTGATATAGCTGTTGATAGAGCTTACATTTGATTGTTTGTTATACTGAAGTTAAGAATTGTTGTATTTCTTCAATCCGTACACAACTTAACACTAATCTTCAGGAAATATCAAATCTATTAGATGCTGGAAACACCAGAACCTTTCTAAATAAAGTAGACTAGCAGCTTTAGGTAAGAACTGAAGATTCTTTGAACTCTCTTCATTGCTTTAAAAGGTCTTTAGGGAATTATGAAAAAATGAAAGAAAAAAAAGCTGTGGTTTGATGCCAGAACACCTGTAAGTTTACTCTGATCAAGAACTGTGCTTTTCTGAACATTCAAAGTTCTATTGCAATCCATAATACAGGAAATCAAAATTAATTGTCTTTTCCCAATTTTTTCTTGTTAAAGAACCCATTGTGTTCCCAAGTGTTTCCATCAGTTAGAGAGTCATTCTCAATTGTGTTTCTCCACGTGTTTCTATTGGTCAGAGAGCCCATTGTGTTTTCCCAAGTGTTTCTGTTTGTTAGAGAGCACATTGTGTTTTCCCAAATGTTTCTATTTGTTAGAGAGTGCATTGTGCTTTCCCCAAATGTTTCCATCAGTTAGAGAGTTCATTGTGTTTTCCCAAGTGTTTCCATTAGTTAGAGGGCCCATTGTGTTTTCCCAAATGCTTCTATTAGTAAGGGACCCCATTGTGTTTTCCAAAGTATTTCCATTAGTTAAAAGGGCCAATAGTGTTTTCCCAAATGTTTTCTATTGGTTAGAGATACCGTTTTGTATTCCCCAATTGTTTCCATTAGTTAGAGAGCCCAAATGTTTCCGTTGGTTAAATAGCATATTGTGTTTTCCAAGTGTGTCTATTAGTTAGAGAGCCCATTGTGTTTTCCCAAATGTTCGTATTGGCTAGAGAGCCAATTGTGATTTTTCAAATGCTTCTATTGGTTAGAGAGCACATTTAATGTTTCCCAAGAGTTTCCATTAGTTAGAGAGCCCATATTTTTCCCCCCAAATATAGCACTCTGTGTTTTCCCAAGTGTTTCCATGAGTTTGCGAGCCCATTGTGTTTTCCCAAATGATTTTATTAGTAAGGGACCCCATTGTGTTTTCGCAAGTGTTTCTATACGTTAGAGAGCACATTATGTTTTCCAAAGTATTTCCATTAGTTAAAAGGGCCAATAGTGTTTTCCCAAATGTTTTCTATTGGTTAGAGATACCGTTTTGTATTCCCCAATTGTTTCCATTAGTTAGAGAGCCCAAATGTTTCCGTTGGTTAAATAGCATATTGTGTTTTCCAAGTGTGTCTATTAGTTAGAGAGCCCATTGTGTTTTCCCAAATGTTCGTATTGGCTAGAGAGCCAATTGTGATTTTTCAAATGCTTCTATTGGTTAGAGAGCACATTTAATGTTTCCCAAGAGTTTCCATTAGTTAGAGAGCCCATATTTTTCCCCCCAAATATAGCACTCTGTGTTTTCCCAAGTGTTTCCATGAGTTTGCGAGCCCATTGTGTTTTCCCAAATGATTTTATTGGTTATAGAACCCATTGTGATTTCCCAAATGCTTCTATTGGTTAGAGAGCCCATTGTGTTTTCCCAAGTGTTTCCAATAGTCAAGAAGCTCATGGTGTTTCTGTTGGTTATCACATTGTGTTCTCCAAAGTGCTTCTATTGGTAAGAGAGCACATTGTGTTTCCCCAAGTATTTCCATTAGTTAGAGAGCACATATTGTGTTTTCCCAAGTGTTTCCATTTGGTTAGAGAGCACATATTGTGTTTCCCCAAGTATTTCCATCAGTTAGAGAGCACATATTGTGTTTCCTCAAGAGTTTCCATGAGTTTGGGAGCCCATTGTGTTTTCAGAAATGTTTTTATTGGTTAGAGAACCCATTGCGATTTCCCTAATGCTTCTATTGGTTAGAGAGCCCATTGTTTTTTCCCAAGTGTTTCCAATATTCAAGAAGCCCATGGTGTTTCTTAAGTGTTTCTGTTGGTTAGATATCACATTGTGTTTTCCCCAAGTGCTTCTATTTGTTAGAGAGTACCTTGTGTTTCCCCAAGTATTTCTATTAGTTAGAGAGCACATAATGTGTTTTCCAAGTGTTTTGATTTAGTTAGAGAGCACATATTGTGTTTTCCCAAGTGTTTCAATTTAGTTAGAGAGCATAGTTATTATGAAATAAGTCTTCCTGTGATAAAAATTGTTATAGAACTTTGAATGTTGAGAATTTCGATGGCATTTAGTAATCACATCATCTGTGTTTCTGAATCAAATGTTTTCTGCATCATAAATTTAGTATATTTTACAATATAAGATTGAAATTTATGCACATGGAAGGGGGAAAACCCCATTGATTTTCTTTTGCCAATAAATCATAGGTCAAGGTCACTGTTACTAAAAATAGGATTTTTTTTTAAATTTTTTTTTTTGGGGGGGGGGGGTCGTTTCCAGACGGCAATTTGATTTAACCTTTATTGAGTGAAATGAAAATTATACAGATTAAAGATATCGGGAAAAAAGAAAGAATCATATTCTTATTTGTGTTTGTAACTATGTATACTGTATTGTTTATTATATTTGTAAAAGAATAATATTAAAATGATATTATATTATGCTCCTTGTGAGCCCATTTTATGGAAATAAAATAAAGCATCTATATGTTTTGGGGTCAAAGACCAAGGTCAAAAGTAAAGAAAAATATAGAGCTTAATTTTCCATTGCATGGTCGGAATGAATCTTATACAGATGGAAGACAGAATATGGGAGTGGCTTATTGATTTTCTGGTCAACAGGTCAACTGTCAATGTCACTGTTACCGGGAGTTTTAGCCCACTGTGAATTTTAACACATTTATGCAGGTGAAAAGTTAGCAATAACAGTACATTTTTAATTGTCACTTCAAGCATACTAGTATTTTCAGCTCTTGTTTTAAAAAGAAGTTTCTCTTGATGAGTGGGCAGTTCTGGCAGCCGTTTGTACTTGTTTTAAAATCAGATTTCATATATTCCATGATCCCACATGTCAACAAATGCCCATCTTACATTATTTCCAATTGTTTTATGTTCCTGGAATCTTAACATACTATTGGAATATAATTAAGAACTTTAACTGCACTGAGCTGGTTTTTTATTGACTTTTTTTTTTATAGATTTGGTCATATGAAGGCCGGGATTGACAAAGGTTGAAAATTGAGCTGGCGTAAAACTGACTAAAAAGTTACTTTAAAATTGTTAATCTGTTTAATGCGTACTGCTTACAACATATACTAAGAAAACATAATTTATTTCGTATTTGGAATTTGCTTTGGACTAACTTCTATAATGATAGTTCTTTTAGGTCGGTTCTTTGTGTCTTTTGTCTCTTTGTCTATTTTATTTTTGTGTTTCATGTCCGATTGCCAATTGTTGAGTCCATGCATTTAGAATTTCTTATATATGCCATTACATCACTGTCCCGTGTTAAGGGGAGAGCTGAGCACGTACAAACTGTTTAATCTGTCCAAGTCGGGAGCTTGTAATTCAGTGGATGTTGAATGCTGTCTGTCGTATTTATTTGTCGTTCATAAGTCTATGTTTTTTCAGTTTTTTTTAATTTGCCATATCTGGTCTCTTATAGGGATTTGTTTTTTCATGTGCTTTTCTCTGAAAAAAAAATCCTTTCTACCTGAATTTAACACAAGGTACTTAACTTGCAATTGTTTTTAAATGTCACCCGGTCGCGCACATCTGTTACATTTCAATTTCTCGGTTGTTTTCTCCACTAAAACTTGTTCTAAATAGATTTCATATACAGTGGTGTATAACCTCTCCTTGATATATTTTACGGAATCATTCGTAGTAGGTCTCCTCAGGTATGTCAATCGTAAATATTTCGTATACACACAACCGTTCGATTGTTTTGGACAAATTTGATTTAGACCGTTTGTTTGTTTTTTTTGCGAAGTCAGATTTTCTGTTTCTATTATGGTTTACCAAATATTCATAATACCCTATTTTAATCATGGTAGCCACATAGGTTTCAATACTGGAAAAAAAATTTAAACTTTAAGTAAGTCGGCTACCCTAAGAATCAAACATCTTAAATTTTATTTAAATTGGGCAAGCAGTTTCGGAGGAAGAAATCTTTGAGAAATGTTACGGATGCCAAGTGATAGCATAAGCTCACACTGGAGCTGAAATGTATTCATGATACCGCAGTCCTACTAGGCCACGATTGCACTACGATCTGTGAAAAAAAATGCAAATTTTGATGACCGTAGTACGATCGTGTAGATCGCAGTAAGGTCGTATCACGGTCGTGATGAGGTATTCAAGATCGTGAAGAACGTGGCCAACTTTAAACATGTTCAAAACAATCGTGGTGCGGTCGTGACGAAATCAGGTCGTATTAAAAGCGTAGTGAGAGCGCACTAAGATCGTAGTAAGATCGCAAATGTCGCTGTACAATCGTAGCGAGAGCGTAGCGAAAGAGTGATTCTATTCGAAGAGACTGCGCTATGATCTCACAGCGACGTTATCACGACCCAGCTACGACCATCACGTTCTCATCGCGATCCAACTACGCTTCCACTACGTCTATACCACGCTGTTCACGACCATAGTACGATTCTAGCACGCCCTTGCCGTCCTCATCACGCTCTTCTTACGACCTGACTACGTTCACACTACGACCATCATTCTCATTGTAATTTTCACATAAAATATGTAAAAAAGCTCCCTAGATTTCGTTTGTCTGAATGTCATTATCCATTTGCTCTAACGGCTCAACCATGCTTCTCGTTTTTATATAGATTAAACCGTAGGTTTTCCCGTTTACATGGTTTTACACTAGTAATATGTTGGGCCCTTTATATCATGTTGTTCGGTGTGAGCCAAGGCTCCGTGTTGAAGGCCGTACCTTAGCCTATATTGGTTTACTTTTATAAATTGTTACTTACGTAGTATATAATCGTGGTAAGAACGTTCTATAATCGCAGTAAGATCGTGTTGCAATCGGATAACTCGTGGTATGGTCGTAGTGAGAACGTGAAGAGCGTAGTGAGGTCGCAGAATAAGCGCGGTGAGAACGTGGTATAATCGAAGCGGGATCGTTACAGAAGCGTAATGTTGACGTAACTTAGCATCGTGAAAGCAACGAAAATTTTACATTTTCATTCCGCTCATACCGCGACCTCACCACGATCTAAATTTATTTTAGATCGCGGTGAGCGTGGTGCGATCGTGATCTAGTAGAACTGGGGCTTAACAGAGAAGAACACATCGTACAATGACACCACTTTAATTTATGCCAAAAGCCATTTACGACAGGCTAATAATTTCATTTGTCTGCAATTTGATGTTTTCTGGCCTTTGACAAAATAGGTTTATAGTTGTCTGCTTTAATGTCGGGTTGTTGTTTCTTTAACACATTTCCCATTTCCATTCTCAATTTTATTACATCATATTTAGTGTTCAATGAACTTTCGAAAAACTCACGTTCACAACCAATAAAAAGATAATGGCTAACACCATAAAGGCACAAAAAAGAATTACAGCAAATAGTTTAAAAGTAGAAAAATATATGTGAATCAAATATCGCATTGATTGTTGCTTGATTAACGTCCATTGGCAAATATTCCATTCATCTCCAGGACGAACACATGAATAATAAATACTATGTATGTTCTGCAAGGAAGATTGCCCGGGTTGAATGGTGCAATGCTAAATTTCGAATAAAACTCAGGGAAAATAAGGTCATTTAGTAAATCTATCATAAGATCATGCAACCTTAAGAGAGCGGATGCAAGGATTTTTACATGCAAGAAGTGTTCTTACTCATTCAACACTCACAGGGTGCAAAGCCCCATATGAATTAAAAAACTTAAAACCAATAGTGCATACAAGGATTTGTATAGTGAGACTATACAAATCCTTGGTGCATATGACCCCCTTAAACAATTATAATAAAAGTCGGACTTTCAGAAATAGAAATCGAGGCCACTCAGTGTTCCATATAGCCTATACATTAGAACATTTCGTGTTAAATTAGTGCACACTTAGATCACAGCAAATTATATATTCATCATCGGTTAAACTTTAATGATTCTTTAATATAATATATAAGTTTGCACTTCAAAAGAAAGTGCGAGGCATAATGACGACTTGATTTAAAAGCGTACGAACCGTTATTAGTAATGTTAAAACGAAAGTACATGTATTTATATCATATATATATATCTTATTTTGCAGATTTATTCAAATGTTTTAAATTACATTAAATACAATGTGGTGGTATTGTTTCGTAATCTTTCCTCAACCAAGTGGAATAAAGAATCTCTTAAATTTTTAAGTGTTATTAGTTGAACCAGGATTGAACTCATTAGAAAAACTATTTTAGCGTGTAAAACATGGTGTTCGTGTTTACTGAAAAAAATCTTCAAGTTTAGTTCTTATATTTATTGAAAAGTCTTTTTAGAAGGACTGTATGATTATGATATTCCACACAGCAGCTGTTCCAATTACAGAGGATTGTGATAAAAAGTTAATCATTGATTAAAATCTCGTTGACTTTATTTAATAAGTGCGTAATATTCTATGACAAGGTAAGATCCGGATCAGTGGACAGGTGTACTAGTTCTCATATTTACTACAGATATTTGTTGTTATATTATTGTTGTTGTATTCTTCATTAAGAACAAATATGGACGTGAATTTTATGTGTTTTCGTCGTCTATTGATCGTGTTGATTGTAACATTGGAATCCATGTGTAAATCGGAAGATTGTTACTGTTTAAAAAAACTAGTGGGCGATATCAATAGTCCTGTATTTGTAGAACAGGATTCTGTGAATGAAAAATATTATGTGGCACAACAAACCGGAGTTGTACATATATACTCAAAAGATTGGAAGAGAGAATCAAAACCTTTAGTCAATTTGACAAATGACGTCCACATCTCTAACAATATTTGGGACGAGAGAGGGTTACTTAGTATTGCCTTGCATCCACAATTTCACAGTAATAAACTAATTTTTACGTATAGCATTCGTCTAATAAATGGAAAAGAATATGCTGTCGTTTCAAAACTTGAAATCCAACCAGATCTATTGAAGGAAGATATTATTCTAGCTATTGAACAGGCAAACCAAAAATTGAATGGTGGACAGGTATATATATTTGTAAACATTTAAAAAATGTTAAATGTTTCTGTTTTACTGATGTAATGTGATCATGAAGAATGACATATGATATAAATTACCTGTTTTCACTAAAATGTGACTGTATTTACAGCATTTTCTACTTAATTTTACAACATATTGGAAAGGTAAAACCTTTCTCTTTATACACAAAGTTTTTTTCTTGAAACAAATGGTTTGTCTGTATATCGAAAAAAAAACTTCTTTGTACTTCATGAAATGTGATATTATATCATATGTAGAACTTACATTTGGTTCATATGGAATGTCCATATTTTTGAAACAGTTTCGATTCAATTTTTCTGTCAAAAACACACGACACAATGGTAAACCCTTCAATAGTTATGCATGCATATAAGATTTAAGATCTATTCTATACTACTCTATTCTTAGTATAACAGAAGTTATATGCATCAAAGCATTTGATCAGAAAGAGGCATGATATTACAATAAATCAATGAAACCGTTCCAGTATCTTGTTCATATTGTTTATGCATGTAGTTGGGGGTTTCGTCTGTCAAGATTTTCAAGTAGTTGGATAGTTGTTTCTGGAGTCTTTGTAAACTCACTATATATAAGGGATTTTTCTTCTTTCTTTTCGAGGCTATACTTTCCTTTTCTCCAATTTTTTTAATACTCTTATACATTTTGGGGATATTCTATGGTCTCTTATGAAGTGTATCATCGTCTCTCATTTCTTATTAACTGTCAGTAAATCATTAAATCTAGCATACAATCATATGTGAATTTTGGAAATAGGGAGTAAACATATGGGATCTTTGAAAAAAGTTAGAAGTGTGAAAATAACAAATATGCGGGAGTTGGACAATGATCACCTCGTGTCAACTCTCTACCACATAAATAACTGATTTCTATTACGTGTTTAACTAGTAAAACAATAACTAAACTACCAGTTATATATGGCATATAGACGCTCTATAACTCGATACCCTTTTATATCAACAGGCTTTATTTGGTAATGATGGATTATTGTATGTGTCCATTGGAGATGGAGGATCACTCGACAACAAAAATATTTCGTTTGCCCAGAGCAGGTATGCTTATTTTATTTGCATATAAGTATTGGTAAGAATTGTGTTATTTTGCCAAATATATTGTGTCGTACATAGCAAATAAAATGTGAAATCTTGGAGAAAAATGTCTAGTTCACCCATAAGAAAGTAAGTATAACACGCACGAAGAAATTAAAAAAAGAATAGACTAATATCTATATTTAAGAATCCAAATCTAAGGTGTGTCGCAAGAACCCTTGCAGGACCTTTACATCTGAGGGGTCAGTAGGTGATCCGTTGCAACGCAAAATTTCCACTTTCCAGTGGCAGCCCAAATTACCCCGACCTTCATCCAGGACAACTTCTATTACAGGACCTCCCTCAAGTATTTATTTTTAATTTGTTTTTTCCTTAACGGCATAAAATACTTGCCACTGGACGTTAAGCAATCAATAATCGACCAGTTTCGTGTTTCTCGTTTATCTTGATCTTGCCCAAAAATTTAGAGTTTTTTGTTGTAATCAAATTAAGGATGAAATAATGTTTTGTCGGATAGGAAACTAAACTGTACATTTTTCAAGATGTTTTGTCGATTAAGAATACAACTATAGAACATTTTCTTCTGTAGTTCGAGTCTACTTGGTAAAATACTACGAATCAACGTGGATGAGACTGAAGTAGTGGATGACCATCTTCTATTTTACTCAATACCTGCTAACAATCCTTTCGTTGGAAACACGTCATGGAGATCAGAAATTTTCGCACTAGGAGCCAGAAATATGTGGCGCTGTAGTGTTGATAAAGGTATGTAAAACTCACATACAATGCATTAACACAAGGACAGTACAAACCAAAAATGTGTCCATAACACACTCGGGCATCCATTTTCTATGTTAAGTGGACCGTGAAATTTGGGTCAAAACACTAATTTGATCATAAAATTAGAAAAATCATATAGAGAACATGTGTAATAAGTTTCAAGTTGATTAGACTTCTACCTTGACCAAAAACTGTATTTGTCTAAATTCGTTTTACAGTTGGTACGTATGCCTATATTAATCAATACTAACATCGATATGGATGTTGAAACGAATAACTCAAACACAGAGAACAGCATAGAACGAGATAGATACATATATATTTTTAACATTCCGACATCTGTAGCTGATATGCTAACAGTCAAAACTGGAAATGCAATGCACGTTGTAGCAAAATATTATAATAGTATGCAGCAAAGTATTATAATAGTATACGGAATACTGAACAAGTTTTCAAAGAAATAATCTTTAATTAGCAGCATAGTATGGCGATATCTTAAAAAGAATAATGCTTTTTACTTTCTGTTTACAGGCACTGGTTATTTATATTGTGGTGATGTTGGTGATACAGATACAGAGGAAATAAACTTGATTAAATCCGGAAAAAATTATGGGTGGAACATTTTTGAAGGTTCTATTGCTAAAATTAACAGAACAAAAAATGAAACAATAGGTATATACAAAATTTCTAGTTAACACATACCAGAAAATGTCATACTGGTTTAAAGGATATGGATCCTTATGTTTGAACTTTGTTACAAACAAGACATTCTTAAAAAGCCAACTTAAATAAATCAAACATATATTCGACATACTGTTTGCTCTGGAGGTTTTGATGTTCAATTGTGATATTATTCCATATTTTTTCCGGTGCATTTCAAACGTTGGTATATTAAAACTCATTTATTTTGGCGATTTTGTTCTCTTCGCGAAAATAAGCGATTTTTTTCACCCCGCGAAAATAACCCGCATTACGAAAGATTGCATATAGGGAACGAATACATCTTCTCAAAAATCTATTTTTGCATTTGGCTTTTGATGTTCAGAAAGAAATTCTATCCAAATTAAGACATATGTTAGTAAAAATCATTCTGAGTGTGCAATAATCTATATCTATATAACTTGCGTTGAATGTGAATAACGTAATCAGAAATCTATATTTTAATTAAAGCGGTGTGCAAATGCGTTGTTCATATAATTATAAATGAGACAGTAACTCAACTACACAGAAGGTATCTAGAGGTCAACATACAGTCCGAAAACATGTACATATTGGACAAAAATTATCAAAGATCCTCGATCTACACCAATTACTTCAAAATAAAAAAAAATTACTAGTATTTGACAAGAGACAAATTCTGCCCAGGTTCCTGAGTTTAGACAGACGCATGAACATATTCAGACTGTATTTTTGCATATTTGTTCATCAAATATATATAATGACTATACTTTTATTTCATGAAATTGTAGGGTTGATATTGACCTTTCGTGAACAGTACCCCTTTCAATTCTATGTTTTTAATGGTATTACACTGTATCGTTAACTCTTGTTCGATCTTCAATGTTTTTTAGATAACGAGGGCCCTATATATAGTTACCCACATGGTGATATGGGACATGCTGTTGTAGGTGGTTATGTCTATAGGGGGAAGTCATTCTCAAGTCTTTTTGGACAGTACATTTTTGGTGATTATGTTTCTGGGTATGTTATGTTAATGACAAGAGTATGCTATTGATATGTCCCCGTGAATAAAGAACATAATATTATAAGTTATTCAAATTATAATTTTGGATTTAATTTTAAATTAAAACTGCAACGTATATTTTAAACATATATCTAGTTTCCAACGTAACAACAAGAAATGGTACCGTCGACAACGTCTCGGATTTTTTTTTTCATTTGAAGGAAGAACTTTCTGGTATGAAATCTATTCATTTTACATATTTTTTATGTGAACATATTTCCATCAAATGTTATGTATCAAATAGATTGAAGAGAAAAAGTCAGCAAATGATAACATTTCAGTGTGGCGTGCAATGCGCGAGTTTCTGTAAAGCTTGTGAGCCAAATGTTTGGAAACCAAGTAAAACGTCTTTATTTTGAATATACATGAACATACATTAAATAAAGCGATAGAGTCGAGGAAAAATTTTGATATGGAAAGTTCAAGGGTGTAATGTAATATATGTTGAATATTTACAAAAGAATGTTTTTAAAAGATATTCACATATAATCTTCTATGTAAAGCAATAAGATTTTGTTTTATTTATTATTTTTGCAGAAAGTTGTTCAGATTAAAACTGAACGAGTCCAATAGTAAATATAATTTGGCACAATGTGCACAAAATAAATGTCCATGTGATGCCCGAGACAAACCGGGGAAATTTCTACAATCATTTTCAACTGACAGTGAAGGTAAGAATTCGTTATCTTAAGGCTAATTTAAAAAGAAAAACACATTCAACCGAAAAGAAAACAGAATGCTCTTGCTGTCACGAAACGTTTTTTGTAATTTTATGAATTTTGTTAGTTTAAAGTTATTGTCTGATTGGTTGTCAGGGGAGGGGTGAAAAGTTCAATAAAAGACTTTAAAAAGTTCTGACAGTGAAGGTAAGAATTCGTTATCTTAAGGCTAATTTAAAAAGAAAAACACATTCAACTGAAAAGAAAACAGAATGCTGATAATTCTATCAAATGTACAGTATAACAAATGGATACACATTAGAAAACGAAAGCAATATTGAGTTCGCATTGCCTTTTCATCGTGGCCTTCTAGATGTTTATTAAACATGTTGGAATTTTTGCTATTTGTTTTATGTCTCTATTGCTCATATACCTGGACAAGTATATATACACGGCTTTCGCATCATAGTTTCGCGCAGTTGATATAAAAAAAAAGAAGATGTGGTATGGTTGCCAATGAGATAACACTCCACAAGAGACCAAAATGACACAGAAATTAACAACTATAGGTCACCGTACGGCCTTCATCAATGAGCAAAGCCCAGACCGCATAGTCAGCTACAAAAGGCCCCGAAATGACAATGTTAAACAATTCAAACGAGAAAACTAATGGCCTTATTTATGTACAAAAAAAAGTACGAAAAACAAAAAGGTAATACATAAACAAACGACAACCACTGAATTACAGGCTCCTGACTTAGGACAGGCACATACATGTATACATAATGTGGCGGTGTTAAACATGTTAGCGGGATTCAAACTCTTCCCCTAACCTGGGACAGTGGTATAACAGTACAACATAAGAACGAACTATAAAAATCAGTTGAAAAAGGCTTAACGCATCAGATGGACAAAAATACTAGTGGACGTGGCCGGGTACTTGTACATCCCAACAACAGTTGAGCCTTTCTGATGTCAATCCCGAAAAACGCTTCGGACGCACGAAATCTATATTTGGCGTTTTTTTTTCTTCTTTTTTGTAATAAATGAAGTATCTTTTGACGACTGGACAATTTATTTATATTTATTTTCAATCAAGAACCTATGTGAAGAATATGTTTGATCAAGGACGGGGCACTTCTCGGATATTATCAAGGCGGTATCGGGACTTCCCTATCCTTCTAATATACGTCCTTGGTAAACATGAATATGGCAGAAAAGAAAAAAAAAAAGGATATTAAGAACATAAACGTTTTGAAAGTGTGATTGATTGACTGGTTCGCGTTTGCTAAACATCCAATGTTTAGTTATTCAAGCATATTTGGGACGAGAACAAATTGGCAATTAATGCAGAAGACTATATTTTACCAAGTAGATCGCCCGGAATGAAGGACAAAGATGTTGACTTACACTGGAAAATAAGGATACGGTTGATAGGGACCAAATTCTGTAAAATTTGTTTTTGGTATAACATTAGATCGTGAAGTTTTAAGTATGATATGTTTTAACATTATGATTATAGGTGAACTTTTTATGTTAACGAAACAGAAAGGAGAGATTCTGAAATTAATACCACCTTTAAGGTAAAGTATCAATATTTATAATATTTTCCTAAATGTAATGGATTCCCAATAAAAGAAAAAAATAGTATGCATGGTAAAGTAATAGTAAAGGTCATCAGTCATTGCGTCACTGATGAGTCTTATGCCGTAGACGAAACGCGCGTATGGCGTACTAAATTATAATCCTGGTACTTTTGATAACTAATTATGAATGCAAATGAGAAAAGAGATGGAAAGTGAAGCTGAGAAATCTACGAATCGTGATACATACACTTTATTCTAATTATAATTGAGCTGCATATGATAGAAATTGATTGTATGAAAATGAATATCAACACATCTGTAAACTTAGAATCATATTCAAAACAGTGTGGCTGTGGACATTGATTGACGACCTAAATTATCCCATTGACTGGGACAGATTAGGTGAACGTATGTCTGTATAGACCACTGCTCACTACTTACTTATTATAGAATTTAAACCGTGGGGTCATCAAAGGTTCTTAACGTCTTTAATAATAAAATAATTCGAAAAATTAATCAGGAATAACCTTTATATTTTGATTTATATTATTGATGTAAATCAAAACATCGTGGTATTCCTGATTATTTTTTCGAATAACTTTATTTGTGTGTTGAGAACCTTTGGTGACCCCACAGGTTAAGTGTCATTAAAAAGTACATAGTGAGCAGTGGTCGTTACAGACAAACATTCACACAATCTGTCCCAGTCAATGGGATAATTTAGGTCGTCAATCAATAGCCACAGCCACACTGTTTTGAATATGATTCTATTTCGGATGGAAAAAAATGTGTATGATAAGTTTGTATCTGTTCGGGGTTGATATAAGAACCCTACAAACAGACCCAAATTACTCTTTTATTTCGTATTTGAATGTTCCAAAATCAATCACAGTCATGCGCTTGCATAATATCGCATTTTGGCCGACGCAACTTAAATTAATAAAAAAATGTTGATTAACTGTTTAGTACATACTAGATAAACTAGTTACACTGATAAATTCAGAGTTGGCACAGGGTCGTGCCTGAACGTGTGAAGAAAAAAAAAACAATACGTGGAAATAAGTTGGTCTATCTCATCTTTGACATCTACATGGAAACAGAAAACAGAAGATGTGGTCCATTAATTCATTATAAGTATCCCTCGTGCACTAGACAAACCCAAAGCTTAAAAAAATGTTTCTGTCTCGGTTTTGTTAGTAAGTATTACATTGCACTGCAATGTGGCGTCTTGGTTTTCATTTAACATGTTCATCAAACCTCACCTCACCTATCCTCTTCTTGCCTCTGCATGACATAGAAGACCTTGATACACTCCTTTCACATCGTCAAGAAGATTAACA
Organism: Mytilus galloprovincialis; assembly: GCF_965363235.1. NCBI lineage: Eukaryota > Metazoa > Mollusca > Bivalvia > Mytilida > Mytilidae > Mytilus > Mytilus galloprovincialis. The sequence goes on from NC_134840.1 coordinate 55,604,863, forward strand.
CCTTCTTGTATTGAAATTTAATTGGATCGAGCTCTGATCAGTAAAATGAAGTTTTAACGCTTTCATCAACTTGAAATAAATAAATTTGGTGTTTTTACTGTCTTCTGATTGGTTAAAATCATTAGTTTTATTTTTAATGTTATCAATTTTGATGGCGACACGCCCACTCTGACGTTGTGTATTCATACGCTAACATGTGTGTACGTTGTCATTGTTAATATAAATAATATATAAAAAGTTCTTTGAGCCTTATTTTTGATAGAAATTTATTTATAATGAATGGCAATAATTTATTTTGATTTTATTGAACCATAAAACTAATTTTTGACTCTTCGCGGATTATTCAATGTGAAGAGTCAAAAATTAGTTTTATGGTTCAATAAATTCAAAATAAATAATAGCCATTCACTAAATAAAATATATGAATGGTTTTTCTCTCTCTCATTACAGTGCTGTAACCACGTGCGGATCCTGCCAGTTGTTGCCGAGCGTTTTGGTTTTACTGTGCACATATGTAATAGTAACCATGTTATACAGTAGTTAGCCCACATCGAATAATGGTTATTTTTAAGACTAATGTGACGTACATTTGTATCTATATTTTTAAAATTTGTTATTTTACATGTTTATTCCAAAGGTATAAGTCAAGAAGCTTTAAATAGTATATTTTTATATGTCCGCATAAGAGTCTTATAATGCTATAGTTGTAATCATTATTATGCATGTATTGTGTGAAATACCGGTTCCAGGTTGAAATCACTCCCATGTTGGTTTTTACTTATCTGTAGATTCCACACAGTAAAATCATATCGTTCGTTTTCATTCATTCAAAGAAGAATAAAATTGAGAATGGAAATGGGGAATGTGCCAAAGAGACAGCAACCCGACCATAGAAAAAAACAACAGCAGAAGGTCACCAACAGGTCTTCAATTTAGCGAAAAATTCCCGCGCCCGGAGGCGTCCTTCAGCTGGCCCCTAAACAAATATATACTAGTTCAGTGATAATGAACGCCATACTAATTTCCAAATTGTAACATGCATGTATGTATTTGTCCCGGTGGATGATAATTCACTCGATGCTAATGATTCTCGTCGATGAGATAGTGACCTTTTTCTTGTTATTTTTCAATAAATTTGATATTGGTTTTGTATTTAAAAAACAGTTGTATACCTTTATATGTTAACATTTTAGGCCAATGTACCGGAAACCTTGGCTAGAAAGCGGAAGGTATATTTGAAAATAGAGATCATAGTTATGTAGCTATTGGCAAAACTCAGGACTTTTATCTATTATTATAGACTTTGTTTGTCTTTTTCGATAGTCTTAGTGAAATACGTATGTGTTTGTACATTCGAAGGACCAAATTAACAATATAAGAATGCATATTTCTGAAATTCATTAGCTAAATCTGCAAAACACCAAGAAATGTCCAGTTTATAATCTAGAAATAAGGATTGTAGTTACTTCGTGTATTTTAAATAATTTCCGAACACTATCCAATAGTTCAGTATTTAAAGATAAATCTTTTCTATACTGTTTATCTTTGGTGCATTATTTTTACTTTGAAGTGCATAGGCTACATGTTACTTCTTGCGACGCAGTACCGTGCGTAAAGTCTGAGTATTTGTAAAAATCATGCAGAAGGTGATTCATGACATGTCACAGAAGTGATTGTGTTTGCCCTATATCATAAGAACTTTGATAGATGAGTAAAATTCTGTTTTTATTTTCCCTGTATTATACCCGTTGCCATGGTAACCATCAAATCAAATTTTGCCTGAATATGTGAAAAAAGAACCTTTTTGAAAATATAAAATAGAATCATATTCATAACAGTGTGGCTGTGGACATTGATTGACGACCTAAATTATCCCATTGACTGGGACAGATTAGGTGAACGTATGTCTGTATAGACCACTGCTCACTATATTTACTTATTATAGAATTTAAGGGCATACGATACAGTTTTGATCCTGTATTTACAAGTTGATGAAAATTTGCATATAGGCTATTTTAAACCTGATCAAATCAAATATGTTATCAAAAATATACCTTCATGTGCTACTTTTTGAGTAAATTGAGGTTCAAATTTCAGATATGTCCTCAAAATACGAATTTGTGGACATATTTTTCCTTTCGATAGAAATACATAACTTTTTTGTTTTAAAAGATAAACACGATCTGTTTTTTGTTAAATTATTTGTAATTTGTGTGTTATATAAATATTGCATAAATTTGTACATTTTATTTTTACAAATAACTCAAATTTATCAAATGATCATGAATGTAGGAAAAAAACGTAATTTTTGGCTGTATATTTATCAAATTTAAAAAAATTGCACTATTTACGTTTTCATGAAAATTGGTACACATAATCTTCTTACGTAATAAAACCAAATGTCATTTTAAAAAAGGGGGGTCCATGAACTCGTTTTCAAGTTAGATCAGTTTGAATGCTAAAAATTAGCCGAAAACTGCATCTTTTCCCGATAAGTCACCGTTTGACGTCGCGAAAATAACAATTTACGTTAGCAACGTCATTACCTCCCCTGTAACTGTATCGTATGCCCTTAAGGGCATACGATACAGTTTTGATCCTGTATTCACAAGTTCGTGAAAATTTGCATATAGGCTATTTTTTACCTGATTAAATCAAATATGTAATAAAAAATATACCTTCATGTGCTACTTTTTGAGTAAAATGAGGTCGAAATTTTGTATATTTGCTTAAAATTCAGATTTGTGGCCGTAATTTCTTTTTCGAAAGAAAGACATAACTTTTTTGTTATAAAAGATAAACACAAATTGTTTTTTGTTTAATAATCGGTTATTTCTGTATTTTATAAGTATCATAAAAAATTATGCATTTTTTATTCAGAAATAACTCATATTTATCAAATGTTCATGAATTGAGAAAAATACGTCATTTTTTGCTACACGTTTATCAAAATTAAAAAAATTCCTCTATTTACAGTTTCATAAAATTTAGGTCACATAATCTCCCTGCAAAATGAAACAAATTGCTGTTTTGAAAAATAGGGGTCCATGAAGTCGTTTTCAAATTAAATCAGTTTGAATGATAAAAATCAGTCGGAAAATGCATCTTTTCCCGATATGTCACAGTTTGACGTCGCGAAAATAACATTTTACGTTAGCAACGTCATTACCTCCCCTGTAACTGTATCGTATGCCCTTAAACCGTGAGGTCATCATAGGTTCTTTACGTCTTTAATAATAAAATAATTCGAAAAATTAATCAGGAATAACCTTTATATTTTGATTTATATTATTGATGTAGATCAAAACATCGTGTTATTCCTGATTATTTTTTCGAATAACTTTATTCGTGTGTTGAGAACCTTTGGTGACCCCACAGTTTAAGTGTCATTAAAAAGTACATAGTGAGCAGTGGTCGTTACAGACAAACATTCACGTAATCTGTCCCAGTCAATGGGATAATTTAGGTCGTCAATCAATAGCCACAGCCACACTGTTTTGAATATGATTCTATATAATAAAAATGTGTTGTTTATTTATTTATTTTTCTTTAAAACTGTTTCATCTGAACCTATCTGGAGCAGTCGATTACACTCCTAAAATATCGTTGGACAAGTATAGTCCTAAAATGCTCGGACGTTTGATCCACGGTCTAAAACAAGTCTTTAAAAAAAAGTCCGTTAGATTTCAAAGCAATCCTGGTCCGAGTTATACAACTATAAAAACAAATTGAGTGCTGGTTTTTGTTACTTCTGTTTTTATTTTTCGTTTCTTTTTGTCTTACGGTTTATGAATAGATATAAGAAGATGTGGTATGAGTGCCAACGAGAGATATCTCTATCCAAGTAACAATTTGTAAAAGTAAACCATTATAGGTTAAAGTACGGTCTTCTACAAGGAGCCTTGGCTCACACCGAACAGCAAGCTATTAAGGGTCCAATAAATGACTAGTGCAAAACGGCATTCAAACGGGAAAACCAACGGTCTAAGTATATTTGAGAGTAATTATGAAATACTTTTTTTCAAACACTGAATTAACTTAGGGAATAAATATATCGCAACATATCGAATCAAACTTCCGACGGTCACTTTTCCCCATTTAGCTATAAAAAAACAACAACATGTGCTTGTTATCTCTTCTTTTGTGCTCATTTATAAATCTTATGCTCCTGATTTTATAAACTGTTACAACTGACAAGACTTATTATGTAGTATACTTAAAAACTTTATTTTAAATTTATTTTGTAATTATTTCAGTGGTGATTGTTTTCAAAAGCTTATATTAAAGAAAAATTGTTCATCATTCACTCCATGGTAAATTCAAATATAAGTTTTGTCAACAACCTTTGTTTCTGGAATATATTGGATTTAATGTATGTTAAAATGGGTCTAAAGACAAGAGGCAATGGTAGTTTCTTTATGATCAAAGTCTTAAATCGAGTTGGCATATACCAATATACCGACGATTTCCAAATCTTGCCGGCTTTTTGTAGGTTATTTGTTGCTCTATGCTTAGTTTTCTTTGAAAGGTTTGTTTGACGTGTTTTTTTTTTATTTTGTTTGTTGTCTTTTTAAACTTGTGGTTTTAAATGATTGCACCCTATAGGTACCTTCTCACTAATTTTTCCAGTTCGCTAAGTACTTTGAGCTTGATTTGAGTTATTTCAATGTCGTATTATCTGGTATTTTTTCGGGTAAAAGTATAAAATTATCGTATGCTACCAGTATTCGTGCAAAATGCACAGTTTATGGAAAACGGCTGTGTTTTTGTTGTCTGTTACGTCACTTACAAAACCGGTTCGGTCTGTTTCCAGGAATATCATGGAATATTTATTTAGCCTTTCTATCCTTGCTCTGAAGTAAAATAAATAATTAAATAACTGTTACACATTTTATTTTGAATTATAAACACAAACAATATATTTTCTGGGATTTTATTAAACAAACTTCCACACAAACACACTTTAGTACTAAATGTAAAAATATTGAAAAGTAGATATATACTTAAAAGCAATATTTCTGTTGCAACACAAAATATACGTTTTTTTCTGAGATTCTTAATCTCCACAGATGTATGTAAACACATAGATAAATCAGGAAATTGAGCTGCAAACTAGCATACAGGTATAAATAACTCTACAAATGTATAAACTCTACAAGTTATTTCTAGATTAGGAACATATGTCGAATAAATATTACACTATATTTAACAAACTACGTAACAATGGCCATATAATGGAAATATTGGGTAAATATCTCTTTACAATAAATAATGGAATGTCCATAACAGAGGTCTTATATATACACTAATACTCAATAAATTAAATCCGTTTTAAGGTGATAGAGGAAAAAACACGAATCCAAATAAAAAAAAATATGGTTATACAAATAAAACATAGAACCTAAATTTCAATAAATAGATAAATAAATTAGATACACCAAAAGAGGTAGCAAACTCTGTAAAATACACACATATAAAAATAAGGTGATGATCAAGTTGTATGAATGCCCTGGCATTATGGCTTATTAATGTTGTCAAATTTCAGTTGAACAATAACGTCTAATGAAATGTTGTAATATTTTGAATGAATAAGGCACACACATGTGAGTTATTTTCAAATGATATAACGCTTTTTTAATATCACATGACACTAATTCTAAGAAATTCTCATCACAAACTTCTTAAAATTATCAAAACTGTCACATAGTCAATCTATGTCATCAGTATTTTTGGACTTATCATACTTGGGTGTCAGATCGATCATTTTGCTGATCCAGTAATGATGAAGTTGTCTGTATGCCATCTGGGTTTGATCCTTTTTGATGTTCGTGCTCATGGTGCACGGGATCACCCTACAAAAGAAACAGAATGTACTCAAATCGGTATATATATATATATATATATATATATATATATATATATATATATATATATATATATATATACATTATGTACACAGCCATGTATCACCATCATTGATGGCGATCCGATGGATACATCTGTTGTAGAGTTGTCACTGACTCAGACGTACTTATATATATATATATCTGGAATATATCTGGAATAAGTTAAATAATACGAATAACACAAATTTTCAGAGAACATAAGTTACAACAAATCTGTTAACAAAACATTAACACATCTTTGAAATGGAGGCTACTCATGAATAAAAATTGAAAATCTTGATCGAAACAAAGATTTTTTTACTTTTGAAAAGAAAATGGGAATTTTCCAGGAAAGTTTCGATATGCTTTCATTATAATTTGTTTAACTAATATCTTCATTATACTAATCATGACAACATACATGTAGTTTAAATGTAAATAACCACGTGCAACTGACAATACTTTTTGTTTTCTTTAAAACGCATGTTAAAAAAAGAACTATTATCTTTGTTTTTAGAAGATTTGAATATGGTTTCTTGCATTACAAGTAATATTGTGTTGAATAGTCATGTTAAAAACACAAACTGCTCACCCATGAACGAGTATGGAAGTCTATATGGCTATGTGGTAAATCTTAAGTATACTAAAGCAGTTTACACATAAATCCTCTAAATAATAGTTAAGAGACCGTGCATACCTACCGATTCTGCCCATTTGAATATGAGGCATTCAACTATAGTGACTAAAACACCAATCAATATTCCAGCAGCTAATACAATAAGTACTCCTGAAAACGAGGCGGTATCTAAAGGATGAAATTCTTGAATTCTATATTTTTCATCAGTTCCTTCAAATACATACTGGTTACATGAACCTGTAAACCATTTCTTCTCTAAGTAATCCAAGTACCCTTCTTCATGGTATTGTAGAATATATCGTCCTATAATGTTAGTATACGTAGAGTTGATTGGAAATGCTAAACTATATTGTCTTTTAACTGTTTTCTCGTTTACAAAATAAAACTGACAACCATATCTCTGAGTTTGATATTTCACCATTAATGATTCGGTGATATAAGCTTTTTTACCGGAAGGATAATTTTCAAGCTTTTTTATTCCTTCCTCGAGATTGTCGACATATTCGCCGCTTCCACCTGATTTAAGTTCGGCGCCTAGTCGTTGTATGTGTTCTTGTTGCGTGTTATACCTTAACAGATCGTCTACAGCGCCACCTCTTATGACCATGAACTTTATGTCTCGATTAATAACATCTCGAAGACCTTGAAACTTCAAATATCCTTCAATCTCCTCTTCATTAGGAGGTATTTGTAGAAGACCAGTTAATTTACTTATGTAACACGATACGAAAACGATGACAAACATCCACCAAGCAGTTACCACTACCCTGGCTCCTAATGACCGTGGACTTCTGACATAGCCTACAAGATGAATTAGTTGATATATATAGGAAATCAATAATAAAAATAAAGAGGCCTTGAAACATTTTTACTACTTTTCTTTAGCAAACATAGGACATAACTAACGTACACACCATAGATGTATTGATGTACCTGTAGTAAGTGCTTTATCATATCTATTTGAAAGTTAACAATATGACCAATAGAGCTGTTTGCGTCATCAAAAACAAACTAACATCGTTTGTAACGTTCATTTTGATTGGATAACGTCACAAATTTTCATGGCATCAATTCACAATTCTAATGCAACGTCGCTTGTAACGTTCAATTTGATTGGATAACGTCACAATTTTTTATGACAATTGATGCCATGACTTAAAATGTACGCGCAAGAACAAACGACGAATGGCAGATTTTAAATGTATGATTTGTCGTTGCCAGTTTTCTGTCAGTTCCATTAGAACGGAGATAACAATATTGTATTTGAAGCTCCACGGCATTAAAAGGTGATTTGATGGTAGCAAATACCCGTTTACTGTCTCCGCTAACGCGTCGCCAGTAAACTTAATTTGCGACCATCAAATCACCAATTGATGCCGTCGGAGCTTCAAATACAATACAGTTATCTTCTAATTGATGCCATGAAAATACGCGCAAGCGCAGACGACATATGACAAATTTTAAATGTGTGTTTTAACGTTGTTTTCTGTCAGTTTCATTAGAATGGAGATAACAGTAAACTTTATTTGCGACCAATCAAATTACTTTGATAATTTATACCTCCATAGCCTTCTCCATATTTCAACAAATTTACCAAACGTTTGATAAAACAAAAACGAAAAGTTAGAAAAAGGAGAGTAAGAAGGTTACCAAGTGATACACTAGTACCGAACTATATAGCATACTCAACTATTTACACCTTGATAAAGTTGGCTTGCATAAAACTTGTCAATTAAAATATTATCCAAAGCATAAACTATCGTTCCTTCATGCAAAACAAATTATAGAATGCTATATGACTAACGATGGTACAAAATTTCAATGTTATTTATTTGGCAGAAAAAACTTTAACGTTTTGAATCTAAAGGAATATGTAAGTTGTTGAACAAATTATTGTCCAGACTTATAAATATCTAATTCGATTAGTTTTTAACCATTTTTCTAACCTTATTCATGTCAATCAGTGAAAAACATACAGGGAAAATTGGTCCTATATTTTTATTTCTCGTTTGGAAAATACTTTACATCAAAACGAAAGTGTTTTTCCAATAAAATGTGTTCCCGGTCGGTATAACAATTGTAGACATTATCAATATTAACCAGGGAAAATATTTATGAACTTATCCAGTCTTCCGGGCAATATTGTTTGCCTAAATCGGAGGTTTCTGCAGTCTCTGTTCAGATTTAAGATTTCTATATAAAATCAATTCATTTTTGTGTTAAGAGTGCAAATGGAAATGCTTTGTGTCTACTAAATTACAAACGAAATATAACCAACTAATTACCTTGAAGAGTTAATGCACTTAGAGAAAACCAGAAAGAATTCATGCAAGTGAATGATTCCCTTTCTCTAATGGTTGCTTCTCCATCACGTGCCAATCTACGCCAATCATAAGGATTAAAATAAGAAATAACGTAGATCGCAGAACTGGTGACAAAGAAAGCAGCAATCGTCAGAAGCCACACACTTGATTCAAATGGTGACCAAATGCGTTTTATCCGGTCCATAACCGGTAACCTTGCTTGGTCCGGTCTTCTAAGAACCATAACCAAGTTTGTAATTTGGAATGGATATGAAAATTCCACAACATCTGCACGCTTAGACGTTACAGTCAATGACCCTGCTATCATTTGTGCTCTCTGAAAAAGGTAAATAAAACATTTATTTTTATTTTATATACATGTGTAGAAATATTATGATAAAACTTCTTTCTACACAAAATCAGAATTTCTTGTAGATGAAAAAGCCGCATTAAAGACTTAAACTGATATGAGAACTAGAACTAGAAATAAAAAAAAAATATCGTTTATATTCAATAAGTTTCTAGAGTAGAAAACTAGAATATAAACAAGTCTCAAGTTAATATAATTGGTCTTACTATCAAACTTAAGCCTGTTATGAGACAAGTATTCTTGGTGCATTATCCAGCAATTTTTTTTTGGATAAGATAAGATAAGATAAGAATTTTATTAATCTAATCAAGAACCCATAAAAGACATCATTTTACATCAATATTATGCACAATATGATTGGGGAAAAAGAAAAACAAGAACCTAAATATTAATTAGACTACGTTAACAATAGATTGGGTCTTGTTTGTTTGCCACGGTCGCTCAGTGACAAATATTTCAAGACTATTATAAACTATAATAGTGTAACCGGAGAGCATGTATCTACTTTACAAATTCATATCGTAACCACCGGGATTCGAACCCCGGTCGCCTGCGTGACAGTCAGTGCGTTAACCCACTGAGCCAAAGAATCGATTCTATATATATGTTCTACCTGTACTAAGGGGCTCTACAATAGTATTAAAACACAACTAAATTATTCACTTTCTGCATAATGGATCGACTGTAATGGAGGGTTATATTTTTGCCTTTGTTAACGTCCATTGATAAAAAGATGTAAAAGAGGGACGAAAGATACCAAAGGAACAGTCAAACTCATAAATCGAAAATAAACTGACAACGCCATGGCTAAAAATGATAAAGACAAAGAGACAAACAATAGTACACATGACACAACATAGAAAACTAAAGAATAAGCACTCGAACCCCACCAAAAACTAGGAGTGATCTCAGGTGCCCCGGAAGGGTTAGCAAATCCTGCTCCACATGTGGCACCCGTCGTGTTGCTCATGTTATTACATATCCGGTAAATAGTATAATTCGGTAGATCAGATTCATGAAAGGGAATGGGATTGTAGTTACGACGTAAGGAACATAACCGATAGTATCTGTGAAACGGTTATTTCATAACGGTCAACCAACTCGTGATGGCGTCCGTAAAATTTACGAAGGGATGATTTCAACTTCACCATTTGGAACTCTTGGTTTAATAGCTTCCTTGTGAGCAGCAACCCTCTATCAAGAAAATCATGATAGGAAATACAAGCACGGGAATATCGTATCAATTGGGAGATATATACCCCGTATGCAGGTGCTGCTGGAATGTTGCTACTTAAAAATGGAAAGTTCACAATTGGAAAGCTAAAATCATCTTTTTTTTTCGTAAAAAATTGTTTTCAACCGACCCTCATTGTCAATTTCTAGATGTAAGTCAAGATATGAAGCCGACTTAACTGTATCTGTTGTATCCTTTATCTCTAGTTCGATTGGATAGATGCGTTCAACATAGTCACCAAATTTTTATTTATTTAGTGAGAGAACATCATCTCATAGCGGAGAGTAAAGTTAAAGGATATGGCTAACTTCTTATCTTTCTTCATAAGAAGTTCCTGTATGAAGTCAGCCTCATAACAATAAAGAAACAAGTCGTCAAGAAGAGGGGCACAATTGGTTCCCACTGGAATGCCGACAGTCTGTTGAAAAACACGTCCTCTGAACGTAACAAATATGTTATCAATCAAGAAATCAAGCATCTTGATAATGTCAGTTTCAGAGAATTTTTTGTTTGAATCAGCGTGATCCTTCACAAAGTAGGATTTATCCCTCCCTAAAGACAAGATACTTGTATCTACAATGGCCATTCTTTTTTTATGAAACAAAGCAATACCAACTCTTTCAATTTGTTTTTTAGTTTGTAGCCTGTATTTATAAATTTAAATTTACAATGCTGCTGGTTCATTATATATTATGAAGTGTTGCTTCAATGCTTCTATTAGTGCAGAGAGTGTGGCACGCTATTAAAAATAGACAAAAATCGGGTATTAGAGCAAATTTCCTAATATACTTTAGTTCAGTTGTAATTAATGTTTGCTCAAATTGAAATTAAGATTGACATCTGCAAACAATATAAAACAGGCGGTGTTAAACCTGTTTACATTATACTAAAATTTGATGATTGGATGCACGTTATCCTGGAGGTAAGGAACATCCAATTGTACATGACTTTTATATTATAATATCCAAAAACTCCTTATGCTATTGCAACAATCAGAAAAAATTTACTGTTTGCAACAATCTATATACATATCCAAAACTTATCATTAATATCAGCCCTATTGTGCTATTTGGTGACGGTGTACTGGTTGAGGAAGCTGGAGTGCCTGGTAAGAAAACTGACAATCCTAACTTAAATTAAGATTGGAGTTGAACACGTCACGTGACGGATTGAACTGACAACCTCAGTGTAGACAGGATAGTGAGATAGTACTAAATAGTTGGACTACTCAGACCACTCCAGTGGCGGATCCAGGGGGGGGGGGGGTTCCGGGGGTTGGAACCCCCTTTTTTTCGGCCGATCAATGCATTTGAATGGGAGCATATAGTTGGAACCCCCCCCCCCCCCCTTTTTACTCTGGGTTGGGAACCCCACCTTTTTAAAATGGCTGGATTCGCGCCTGCACTCGGCCATCGAGTCCCCACTCATACTTAGAAAAATATTATGGTATTGATTAGTACTATGTTAACAGTTTTACGCTTAGGGACTATGATGACGATACTGATTATGATTTTTACAGCGGACAAACGTGAGGGCATTCCGGAGTTATAATAACCGCAGACATTTCTACCCACGTGACTTGCGTTTTGACTGATAACCGAACGTATTTCGTATGCGTGGGTATTATTACCTTTGACTGTATATCATCAATCGTCCCAGTCCAAGTACCATTCGGAAGTTGTATCCCATACTCCCCATCAACGGGGAATATGAAGTCGTACGTGAATCCTACATCTTTTGATAATTTGTCTAATAAATCTTTAATGTACCCTTCGTACTTTGGTGCATTTCCTGACTTTGTTTTGTTGATAAGATAGGGATCTTGCTAAATGATGAAAAGAAAAAAAAACGTTTAAGAAAAAAAATATTCATTAAATGCTAAACACTGCTTAACCAAAATACTATATAGTTTATTAAAATGATATAATTCTGATTCGTATATTGTATTCAAATATCTTAAAGTTCTGTCAATAACCAAGCTGGCAAATGAACGGTTGAAGATCTTTACAGCCGATTGCATTGAGTGTGTACGTAAAGGTAATATCTTTGGTTAGCTAGCTTGCTAGCTGAACCGTGAAGTCATTATTAGGTATACTACCCTCCTTTCGAAGAAGCCTAGTCGTACAGACAGATTATCTGTCGGACTAGTCTACTCTTAAAAGAGGGTAGTTTGGCTAACCTAATAATGACTTCCCGGTTCAGCTAGCAAGCAAGCTTATCAAAGATATTACCTTTAACTACACACTCAATGCAATCGGCTGTAATGTACAACCCTACTTTATGATAAATAAATGTGCTTGCATGTCCCCGTATCACAGCGCAGACATGCATATATAACTATTTGTGTTGTTTTATTCATGAAGATATATTTTTTTGTCTGTATAAATTAAAAGTTTAACAGCTGTTAACCTTTTGCCAGCAAATTAAAGGTTTGGTTTGCTTGCTTGCTTTGTGCTCAAGCATTGAAATTATGATAAACATCTGAAAACAATATAAAAAGGCTGAGTTATTATATAACCCTATCAACGCATATTTGTTCCACCTAACAGAAGTTCAACTGGAAACTTTGTTATAAACAATGATATATGTTCCTGTTGGAACAAATATTCTGTAGCCTTTATTCCGTAATGAACAACTTACTGATATATGATAAACAGTACTAAACATATTATGTATTTTTTACTACCCGTTCACTTAAGACGTTACGCACGGTATTGCGTTGCAAGACGTAACATGTATAATTGACAAATTTGACGCCATATACTAACTTTGACATTTTGTTATCAAGAGCGGACTTTTATCAAATAAATACCATAAGCTGAAGAAATGTTTCAAAATTTATCATGTATAAGGCAATTAATTACGTAAGGATAGTTTTTATTTTCTGATCCGTGATTAGATGAAAACAAATGCAAATTTTTCCTTTTTTTTTTTTGGATAGAATACATAGCAACCTTTACAAAAAAATCTTGCTTCCGGAGGGACACATGAGAAGATAAATTTAGCCTGAACATTTTTTTGACAAATTGAACATAAAAATTTATGGTATTTATTTCATAAAAATCGGTCATATAATAATTCTGCAATATTTCTTTTTATAATGATTTTAGTTGAAATGATTTTTTTTTTTTTAGATTGAACTCAATCATCCCGGAGTTTGTCCAATGTCTGTGCGAGTTTTCAGACTATTTCTCGATCTTTTAGCACTGATGGTTTAATTTTACAAATACGTATCTATATAGTTGTTTAAAATTTATAAGACCTTTGTAACTCGGATTCTAATCGGTTTCTAATCTATAAAGGTGTTTTAGATTTGCGTGAAAACTTTTGTCCATACGACAAATTATCCCTCGTCCCATCCCCCCTTTTCCCCTGTGTCTATAAAGGGTTTATTCCTTATGTGTGTATGTTTTTCTAATCTGAGTGTTATTTTGATTCAGCAGACCATTTTGAATGAACATTTCCCGGCATCATTTTAACTGCCTAAACAGTTCGTAAATAGTGTATATTTGTATAAAAGACGCCACTGTGCAGAAACGTCAAAATGACACCCTTGGACATAATGGCTAGACATAGGGAATACTTTCCGAAAAAAATTGTAAGGTCATAATGTTAGTAAAAAGACCCGACTCATTTAACCATTTGTATGAACTTGTAATTTGTATCCTATAAATATGTTAGTTTTGTATTATAAATGCATATTTAGTATTTATACAACATGTTTCACCTAAGGAATTGACAAAAATAACGTTTGGACATAATGGCTAGACATTCGATTTTTAAAAAATCTGCTTCAAGAAAAAGTTTTTTTTTACATTTGAAACTTTGAAAATGCTTATCTTTTTCTGAACTTTCTATTGAGTATAGTTTTAATATGATTTGATTATTTTATAGGGATAATAATAAAACTGAAATTTTGATAAACTTTCCTCAAAACTCATTAAGACAGGTTCCTCTGCTGAATATTTCGTTGAGGGCTTGGTTCAAAGTTCAGCCAATACCAAAAAAAACGGGTATGATGTTATAATATAAATCTAGTAGGAAGCTGATATACTAAATTTCGAAGATTTTATGTGCAAAATTACAACAGAACATAGAGAAATGCATTTAATTTAATCTGAAATGTTACGCCGGACATGCAATTTTTAACGCAAAAGTAAGATTTGTGAGTTCAAAAAAATAAATGTATGGTGCAAAAATTTATAGAATTAACTTAAAATAAGAAAAAAATGTCCGGGCCTTTCTGTAGATATATGGATGTTGGTGATTTTATTTTTTTATAGGCAAATGGTTGCTGTTTAAAATCATATAATAACGTAACGTCTTATCGTGTATAACAATTTTGCATACTTACAATTAATGTCGATACAATCAGTTTTTCTCCCTGTGAAATGAATATAAGATACATAAAATTTATAGGTTTGTTCAAAATTTTCGGCACACATCAATATTGATATGTAAAATTTACCAACAAACTTTAAAAAAAAACGTTTGTATATTTTTTTTAAACATCTCAAAATTATTGGGTTGTCCTTGTACACAACATACTGTCTCAGATGAAGTCAACCTTAGATGAGTTTTACTGTTTTCTTATAAGGCCCTTTTGTATTTGTTTTTCTTATATCTCAAGCGTAAATATTTTTATTTCTTTTATTTACAAATTTGTTACTGATGAAGGTTATTCCGTTTCCTGTGTCTGTATGGCTTTGTGTTTCATAGGTGAGTGACTCCGAATTCCAAAGCGAGAATGTCTTATAATACAGAGAACTTTGACCGTGTATTGTGAAAATATTCAATAATGATTAATTATCAGCAAAAGTAAGAATTAAGTAGGAATGTGAAAAATCCATGTTATTTGTCACGTAGCCATAGATTCTTTTTGAAAACATATTTTGTTTCAATATCTAATCAGGGTAATTGTTCTTTACAGTATTAAAAAAAGCCAAATCCCTTCACTATTGACGAGACGTAGAATGCCGCATCTCGTAGCACTAATGCTATGGTGCAAAATAACTGCATAATATTAAATTAATGAGATGTGGTATGAACTATTCACCAAAGTTCTAATGAAATGGATGTTTAAATAGCAATTATAGACAATCGTACGACATTCACCAACGAGAAACGCTCATACCGTATATTCGGCTGTAAAAGGCCCGACATGCAAAATAGAAATTTAACAGCCTAATAACATATATATTTAACAAATAAAATTGTATATGTAATATGTTTCATTTTTTTTTTTTTTACATAAATAAGGCCGTTAGTTTTCTCGTTTGAATTGTTTTACATTGTCTTATCGGGGCCTTTTATAGCTGACTATGCGGTAAGGGCTTTGCTCATTGTTGAAGGCCGTACGGTGACCTATAGTTGTTAATGTCTGTGCCATTTTGGTCTTTTGTGGATGGTTGTCTCGTTGGCAATCATACCACATCTTCTTTTTTATATTATATCTTTTGTCAATGTAGGCCAAAGTTTTGTTTTTCTATATTTTCCGTTCACTTTCTGGTAGGCTTTTGATGGTCTGAGATCAAAACACTAAATATATATTATAGAAATCTTTTGATAATCAATAGATTATGATTTCTGAGGGAACGTTAGAAACGCCTTCATCCTTTATCATTTAGTTCAAAATAAAAGCATCGAGTTGATGTGTTGTTTACACGATAAATTGTTCAGCATGCGTGATAAAACATTGAATCTGAATCTCCATGCATTTGATCTAAAAATAGCGTCAAACTCTAAAGCATGTTTAGTTTCTGGGTGTGTGTGTGTTTGTTTATAGTGTGTTTTTCTACCTATTGATTGGCTGGTAGAATCTCAAAATTAAAAAAAACCAGTACATAGACAAACATGCAACAAACTACTTCTGCAACTAACATAAGTCTATTGTTGTAATTTAACTTTTAAGACCATTTTTATGCCAGATACATATTGTGATGTCTACATGGTAATAAAAGAGAAATATGACCATGATTACATATTTGCTATATTTATATTGTACTGAATCTGTGACGTAGATATACATTAGTGTCAATGCTGCCATACAATCAGTAGCAGATGCTTGCATGCTATAAAGTAGATTTTATTCCCTTCCAGAATAAATAATTACATATTGGAAAACAATGAGAATACAAATGGTTTTGTGTACAATAATGTTATTGATTTCTAAAATTACTTTTACAAATCTAATTAAATTTTTAACCCATTGACAAGTGAGTATTCCATGTAAATAATAACTTATCTGCCAAAAAATGAGAAAATTACAGATTATAATTTACGAATAAATTGCTTAGCATCATCAATGATGAAGTTGATTTTATCTTCACTATTATCATGTAATGATATTGATAGAACATATCAATACGTGTTCACAGATCACCTTCATCTCGATATTTACACATTTCCTCGATGGAATCAAGGTCAGATTACTAGTAATTCATGCCGACAGCTTACAATTTAACAGAACAAAATGTTACTTACCTTTGTAATTAAGATGCTATTAAAAATAATAAAAACGGTGGTTGCTAAGAATTTCTGTGCGTCCATGTTTTTAATTTCTGATTGTTAATGATGTATTCCATTTATGCCATTACTGACAGCACTAGGAGATCACATTTCACTACAATTCAGCGAGAGGCATGCTGTAAGAATGTATTCGTACGCATCTTGTGCTTGTACTGTGAGGCTAATATTATCTATTCTTATCTTAAATTAACAGGAACTCTTCCTTTTTTTCTCAGAATTTTATAAATGATTATATTGTTGATTTTAACTGGGACTATTACTAACGTTAGTATAATAGTCCCAGATTTTAATGATTGCTATTTGTAGCATATCAAAACATATATATATAAACATACATTCTGATAACCTGACCACTTAACACAATTAAAGACCACTGCTATTATATGTAGAATACAAATAGCTAGAATATATATTTGTTTATTTACACAAAACATGGCCACCTTTTAGTGTTCATATAGCGTCTCTATTTATACTAACTAAGTAATACTTATACTAATTTGAGAATGGAAATGGGAAATGTATCAAAGAGACAGCAACCCGACCAAAGAGCAGAAAACAGTCGAAGGCCACCAATGAGCCTTAAATGCAGCTAGAAAATCCCGCACCCGGATGCGGGCTTCAGTTGACTTCTTACTGTTACTTGACTGTTATAATGGCTCTCCATCTTGCAACTTATTTAAAATTCTGACCAAATTGCAATTTGTTTTACAAAACCAAACTGTCCAACTGGTCAGAAATTTGAACTAACTGCTGTAAAAAACCAAAGCCAAGTCGTGAAAGTGTAAGGTGATAGATAATATATACTTACAATTCATTAAAGACTTTAACTTAAATTAGTCTAACAGTTTGTATAGAAATTTTATTGTCATTGTTATGCCAAAGGTGAAAGGCAGTATAATTTTGAATTGCTATAAAAATGTCCAAAACTAAGCTGTCATTCATTTTTTTTCTTTAGAAAAGTCTTGTAGGATTGTAAGTATGGTTTATTTTATCACCAAGCACTTATACAACTTGCCTGAGCAGTTTGTTCAAAATTCTGACCAGTTGAACAGTTTGGTTTAAAAAAAAATGAACAAGTTTCAATGGGTTTTCCTGTAACACGTTGGTAAGATGACAAACAATGTCAGTAACCAAAATCTATACTTCAAGACCATCGTGTATTATTTGTGAAAGTGATACGGAATATTTATTAACAAGTTCGTCTTATCTTGCAATGTTTTTTTTTTCTCAGAAAAATGACGAGACGTTCTTTGACATACGCCTGGTTCATCATCTTTCGGCTCAGACACTGTCGAGGTTTTACAAAGCCTGAGCAGGAGCTGTAAGCTCTTGAATACCGAATAAGTTGGGAAATGTATATCCATGCAGATGCAGGTGAAGTTGGTATATTGCTACTAAGGTAGGGGTAAATGATAATTTAAAAATTAAACTAGTCTCGTTTGTCAAAGATTCTGGTTCTGACATTTTTTATCAATAACCACTAGCAGTAACTGACATGCAGCTCCAGACTTCAATCAAACTGATTGAAAGATTACGTCTCCGTCATATGAAAATCAAGCACAATGTTTCGACTAGTTTGTGGTATCGGAAACCCTTGTGTAATTGTTTTTCAGTAATTCAGAGAAAAATACGCTGTTACATAAAAGTGTGAATCGAACAAGTTGAGATGTATAAACATCAGAATTAGTGACAAGGGAACGTTACCATCTAAAAATGGATAATTAACAATAGTAAATGGAAAATCATATCTTTTATCATACAATTTGGTATTAAGCTTCGCGTTAATTGTATAGATATGAAGATCAAGGAGAGGGGATTGTTTTTTTTTTGTTGGTATTAGCTCAATTTTATAGTACTAAGTTCAGCAAGATAGTTCTCTTAAGTATACATACTGAAGTCGTCATTATTGACAGCCAATATATCATCCAAATTTTTAAAAGCGTTATTAAATTTTGTATCAGATATTGTTTAGATGTGTCTTTACTGATTTTAGTCATAATTTGTAACTCTTTACAATACAGAAACAGATTCTCAATAAGTGGTGCACAGTAAGTGTCCATAGACATTCCGATAACTTGACGATAAACTGAATCTCCATTGCGAACAAAAATGTTATTGTTAGTAATAAAAAATGAACTAAAAGAGTTATATTCGAAATCTGAATTTTTAAATGCCCATTTGTTAGCATTGTGTCCTCTTCTTTTATATTATATGCCTTCTACACAATTAGTTTAAAGCTGTGAAGCTATACAAAAGCTATATCTTTTGGCTAAATAAAGCTGATATTTTTATTCAAACCACTCCAACCACCCGAATCTGCAAACACTTGATGTGCCACCTGATACATCTTGAAACCAATTTGTTTATTACCATTTAAGATCTTTTATCCATTCTATTTATTTTAAGAAGATGGCTCGATGGGGAATGCTACTTTTTGTCACAGAACATCAAAATCATTGATTGAATATGAAGGCTTCAGTCATCTTGTGATTAAATTAGTGCTGTGTGCTTCCACTGTAGTGATCATTATTAATGCACACCACAGACGAGAACTTAACAATGAATCTAATAGACAAGCTTTGTAAAGTATGGGAGACTGCATCCCAGGATGAAGAATCGAAAATTTGAACCGTCACCATAAATATTAATATTGCTGATAGCGGCAGAAAGTTTACCTTTCCACAATCCACTGTACACGGACTCCTCAAAGTTTTTTCCTCCGATTTACCGTTTTTATTTCGCTTCTAAGTGGTGGCATTGTTATACATCCCGTAAAATTTTCCCATACTCAATTGTTTCTATTCTATACTCTGAATTTCAGTTTGTGTTTATTACTGTAACTTTGAATATCAAATAAAACCTATATCACCTAGTTGTGAATTTATCATCAAATTATCACTATTTCAAAAAAGCACATAACGAAATTGTCATCATATGGATATACTAGCACGAAGGCTTCTGTTAATGTCACATGTTTTCAAACTTTCTCGAAGCTTCATTATGGAATAAAATTTGACAAAATAGTTTTCAAGTAAATATGCGGGTGTTAAATAGTTGAAAAATAAAAAAATAAATAAATCAGTGTTGCTTAGAGAGTAATTCAATCCATTGTGACCCTTTAAAGGCAGCATCGCTCTAACAAGTAGCCAATGCGAATGTTGCATTTTTATTCACATTGCTGAATAGGCCAATCAAATTAAAGAATTTCCATATAACTTATTCATAACAGAGATCTACTCGATTTAGTTTGATATGCCACAATCATACGAAAGACTATGTTATTGGTATGTATATTGATCTACAGTTTTCATATTGTATGAAAACTATATTTTGCATTGCAGTCGGATTTTTTAAATTTGGTTATGAAAAATCTGTTTTATGTGCAGTACTTGTTAATTACGGGTTCATTCCATATGGTAGTAAATATTTAGAATATCTGACACAAATCTTGAACAAATTTAATTGGTTTTCATGTATGATTTGTTATAAAGGTTTCGATTTTTTTTTTTTGCATTGTTTGCAAACTATGTTTCGCTGATAGACAATTATCAATTCCTTAGTTCAAGACATTTGTGTTACAGATGCCTAAAGATATACTGGTTCGGACTATCGTTGATATCATCCTGATTAGCTCACCTTGCACAAAGGTCTCGTATGAGCTTTTAAGCAATCAATTTATATCTGTTATTCAGGGTTTACTTTTTTTTTAGAAGAATGTTCTTTTAACCTATTGCGACCATTGAAACTAGACATGTTCGCAAACATAATTTATGTTTTTAGTTTTAAAATAACTTCCAATATTTCTGCCGATCGACCTGCATGGCTGATATACTAGAAACAGGATATGGGAGAATAACCAATAAAAATTCAACTTAAATCCTAAAAAAAAATATAAATGTTATACATAACTTTCGGTTTTGATAAGTTTATGAGAGAATTGATGTCCTCATCCGCCATTAAACTCTACTGTCGCTTTTACTCATACTATAAAAAAATGTTAAAATAATCTAATACTTTTTTGATGATGTCATCTTTGGTCACGGTAATTGCTAAGGGAATCAATGTGGTTATCCCCTAAACAATGAGTTTGTATTTACGTTTCCCGGGTTTGTAGAAGAAAAAAAAGAGTATAAAGACGATGTAGTCTTACTTTCAATCACACATACGAAATAGTAGTGTTAAGAGTAGAAACAATAAACGTTTTGATATTACAAAAACGAAAACCTTGGGTAACAGACATAAACTGATTGCTTAAAAGCTCATGCGACACCTTTGTACAAGGTGAGCTAATCAGGATGATATCGACGATAGTCAGAACCAGCATATCTTTAAGTGGCTGTAACACAAATTTCTTGAACAATATTTGATCTGATAATTGTCTATCATCGAGACATAGTTTGCAAACAATGCAAAGAAAAAAGTGAAACCGTATAACAAATTACACATCAAAACCAATTAATAGTTATCAAAGGTGCCAGGATTATAATTTAGTACGCCAGACGCGCGTTTCGTCTACATAAGACCCATCAGTGACGGTCAAATCAAAATATTTATAAAGCCAAACAAGTACAAAGTTGAAGAGCATTAGGATCCAAAATTCCAAAAAATTGTGCCAAATAATGCTAAGGTAATCTATGCCTGGGATAAGAAAATCCTTAGTTTTTCCAAAAATTCAAAGTTTTGTAAACAGGAAATTTATAAAAATGACCACTTTATTGATATTTATGTCAACACCGAAGTGTTGACTACTGGGCTGGTGATACACTCGGAAACGAAACGTCCACCAGCAGTGGCATCGACCCAGTGGTGTAAATAGTTATCAAAGGTACCAGGATTATAATTTAGCACGCCAGACGCGCGTTTTTTCTACATAAGAATTAAATTTGTTCAAGATTTGTGTTGTGATTGAGATTGAAGATTTTGCAGAAGATCTACAGAATTTCTAAAACCCCACATCTGGTTGTCGCTGCTCGTTAAATATATAAACAAGTATATAAGATTACAAAAAAATACATCCACATTAGTTTTTAAAGCCAAAGAAACAGATGTGAACAGTCCAAATATACCACCTTGCCTTTAGTATTAAAGATTTCAATTTACCCTACAATCAGCCAACTATTGTACAAATAACAAGTACACAAATAAATTCTTGCTTTATTTGTACTTGTACAAATGAAGTCTCCTGATACAATATATGTTCATTGTCGGAAAATATAATATGTATTTGTACTCGCAACAAAGCATATTCTAATATATATATAACTTTTTACTTGATGAAACAAGACAATACAATGACCAACACTACAAACAGTTATTCTGACATATGTTATTATGTTTCATTTCACAACTCTAAATTATGTTAGTATTTTAAGACAGTCTAGCAAAGCTAGAGTAAAACATTAACCAGTAACTACAATTTTGACATGTTTTTTCGCCGTGGTCCGAAGCTACAATGGAAAGATAATACAGTTCCCCTGTATCTTTATGTATGTCACCAGTAGATCGTATCTCTCCAGCTATTGTTATTTCGAAAGGTAAATCGGGATTTTCCACAAAAAATGTCACTTGACCATTTCTTCCTTCATCAATATCGTATGCTATTACTTTTCCAATCAAAGTTCCAATTAAACAATTTTTCGACACTTGGAATTGATGGTCGTCAAACGGGTAAAGGAAAAAAGGTTTGTTGTCATTTACATCGATAAGTTCTATTGTGACAGAAGCCTTACTCTTCCTCTGTGGTGAGCCTTGATCATTGGCAATTACATCAAACGAAAAAGCTTCAATTGTTTCCCTGTCAAAGTAATGACTAGTCATTACTTCTCCAGTATTAGCATCAATAATAAAACCCAAATAACTTGGTATAATTTCATACATAATTTCTCCGTTCTTTCCTGTGTCCGTGTCATTCGCTCCAGCTGTAAATATATATGTGCCAATTGGTATGTCTTCTGGAACCTTATAAATGAAAGATTCTTGATGAAATTCCGGTGAATTGTCATTCGCATCTGTTATATAGATATAGAGATTGACTGAAGAAAATAGTCCTAACAGCTGATCTTCACAAGATACTCTAACGACGTAAGAACTTACTAATTCTCTATCGAGTGTCGCATGCGTTTTGATGACATACTCATCATCAATTATTGTTGAAAGCGTAAAGTTATCATTGTCTATTGAACAGACAACCTTTCTATGGTAAGATACAGCCAGTACAGCAACTGCAGTACCTACCTCACTGGATTCCGAAATCAAGATTTTTCCATCAGAGCTAAACGTGTTAACAGAAATAACAGGTTTTTCACTTGCACTAGCAATAAAAAATGTCTCCAATAACATGATTTTTATTACGATCATGTTCATTTTGGAGGTGCTAGATATCCTAACGAAAATATCGAACTATCAATGTACCACTGGGTGATTTAAATTTAAATTTGAATAATGAATTGTAGCATATTGATATGTAAGTTTATTAGGGACTTTTATAAAGCTGTTAAAATTCCCAAGTGAAACTGAAATGATTGAGGCTAATAAAGAACTTGTTGACATTCATTTGAACATGTCATGTTTTAATTACAACGAGTTTAACAATTGGCTATGAGGTGAACACATTGGATGATAAATTTGCTAAAAAAAAAAATAAATAAGAATTACAATAAAATATTTGACCAAATAGAACGAGGTGCAAAAATTTTACAATTCTCGACAGTTAAACACAAGTTTCTGAAAATCTTTGAAAAAGAAGGATAAAAATCATTAGAGAAACAGATTCCTACACTATAACTCGTGTATTACGATATTTCTCCACTCTCGACAGTTAAATTTTAGTTATTTAAAGAGCTCGGCAAGCCTCGCGCTTTAAATAATAAAATTTAACTGTCTCGAGTGGAGAAATATCGTAATACACTTGTTGCAGTGTAGGAATCTATATTTCCCAACTTATTCTGTATTCAAGAGCTTGTAGCAAACTCTCAGACTTTGTAAAACGCCACCAGTGTCTGCGGAGAAAGTTGAAGAATCAGGGGTATGTTGAAGAACGTCTCGTCCTTTTTCTAAAAAAAAAAGTTCATCAGAAGGTACCAAGACATTGTTGATAAATATTCCGTATCAACTTCACAAATAATACACGATGGGCTTGGAGTATAGATTCTGGGTACTTACGTTGTTAATCATCTTAATAACGTTCTATAATATTCTTTTATTTGTATTTATGAATATTACTTTTCTGTTTGCAGACGAAACGCGCGTCTGGTGTGTATAGATTATCGGGTTTTCTACACATTGATATCGTTAAATATCAGTCGCGAGTCACAATGTGAACCTTTTTGGCGAGTGAGCGTAGCGAATGAGCTAAAAAGTTTCACATTGTGTCGATCGGCTGTTATTTTACGATATCTTTACGAAGAAAACCCGATTATCTTTTTATCGTTCTATTACTGGTCGTTTCTTTCTCCCCTAAGACAGTTTTACGCTTGACAAAAGCAAGCTTGATAACGTCTCCTCTCGCATTGTGACGTCGCTGATAACTTCTCCTCTCACATTGTGACGTCGCTGATAATGCCTGGTCTCGTTTTGAAGTCTTGATACGAGAATTACGGAGCAACAGAGCAGGGTGATATAGGCAGAGGGAAGGACGATAAATCAAATTATAAGCCTGGTACCTGTGATAAGTATTTGGTGATATTCATTTGTCGTGGCTCCGTACTTATTCCCGTCATTGTGTTATTGAGCTATGGTAAATGTTTGTATTCTTGTCTTTCATGTTTGCTAATGCATGTGCTTTGTCTACTAGTATCTGCCTTTTTCTGCTTCTTTGTTACATATTTATTTGTAGTGGTTAAGATTTTAACACAATGTTGACTGCTGTACCCCTATTTTTGACATTTTTACCTGTTATGTGTGTTTGTTTTGTTCTCACATCGTTGTTAATATAATAATTCAATTTTATGCGAGTGTCATACAAGTGAGAGTTTTAGCTAGCTATAAACCAGGTTTAATCCACCATTTTCTACATACGAAAATGCCTGTACGAAGACAGGAATATGACAGTTGTTATCCATTCGTATGATGTGTCTGATAAAGGAATGCAACAGTAGTATAACGCTATTCGAAATTCATAAATGAGCTTTTGATTTCGCCATTAGATTAGGGACTTTCCGTTTTGAATTTTTAGTTCAGTATTTTTGTGAGTTTACTTTTTGTTAACATTTTCAAAAGTTTACGCCAAAACCTGTGGTTGACCTACAATGTCCTAACTAATGAAATTTTGACTAATTACGTCATTCCATTTCCATTTTGGTGCTACAAGTCCGATTATTTTTTTTTTAAAGTTGCATTTCATATAAAGACAAGCGTTGAAGTTTGGAATAAAATATACACGTAGTTGTACCTGAAATGTATTGAACTTTGACAAAGAACGAAAGAAGATTTCTCACTAAAATGCTTTATGAATAAGATATTTAAGACATGGAGACTTTTACGGTAATATTGTACTAAAAGCGCGGAAATGACTATACGATCCGTGTAAGCTCATTGACCCTTTCAACTAACTTATTACTGACTTATTAATAAAGGTTACCAAGACAAAGTCATACACAATTGAATCATAAAATACATGCAACAAACAAACAAACACGTGTAAACAAGAGGATATTAATTAGCCCAATCACTTTTTGTTTCAGGTTGTTTAATGTTGTTTTTGACGTCATTTGTACATGTTTTCTTGGTTGTTGTGGTCTTTTATATATATTGTCTAGTATGTTTTGTGACGCCTGATATCAATTTCCGAGACAAAATCTTGATAGTAAACCAAAATTGCCTCTAACTATCTATCACATCTAGTATCCATATTTTCTGCAATATATTAGGAAAGCAACCAAAGAACCTTTGATAAGTTTCAATTTTGGTTGTTAGAATGTAACAATAAAAAATAAAAAAAATGTCTGTTAAAGTTACAACAAATGAAATATTTACAAAAAAATATCACCCATTGAAATATTTTGCTTCTTTCTATTACAGTGACTTGACTGTTAGTGTTGCTCTCCACCAATTGCAACTCATTCAAAATTTTGACCAAATTGAAATTTGTTTTATAAAATCAAATTGTTCAACTGGTCAGCAATTCGAACAAACTGCTGTAGAAAACCACAGCCAAATCATGAAAGTGCAAGGTGATAAAATAAAACATACTTACAATCCTATAAGACTTTTTTTGTATCTTTATTAGATCCTATAAGACTTTAATTCCACTTTAATGATGTTGTGACAAAATAAGTCTATCAGTTTGTATAGGTATATTATAGTCATTACCATGCTTAAGGTGAATTTGTTATTTTTAATTGCTGTAAAAATGTCCAAACTAAGCTTTCGTATAGTTTTTCTTTCTAAAAGTATTCTATATTTATAAGAATCAGACATTATGTGAATTAAAACATTTCAAAATTTGGTATTCGTGAGACAATCGTGCTACTGTATCACGAGTGCCTTTCATCAGTCGTGAGATTGTCGTACGGCAGCCATGGATGATCTATAAAACAGTTGTCGTGACACCGTCGTGCAAAATGTCAAAAATATTTCAAGTGGTCACATCAGCTACGACATGTCCACGATGGGTTCACGACAGAGAAAAAAGAATTGTAATTGTACTGTCGTAGGTAAGTCGCAAGTCGGTCGTGCGACAGTCGTACAACACTCGTGAGTTGTTTGGGGCTATTTTTCAGGTTTTCATGTCATGGGGTGCGCGTGTTACTGTTGTCTCACTGTTGAGCCACTGTCGTAAGACTTTCGTGCCACTGTCCTGAAACATGCCAGGCTCCATTCTCATGAATCCAACGAAATCACCAGCATGCAGGTTCCTGCTCCAACTCTTGCATCAGTGCATACTATTCTGCCCAACATCAGGCGCCGTTCGATCCATGGCCTAACCCACAAACGCTAACCTACAAACGTCGGGCGTTTCTCTGGTTCCTATACTGTTCACGGGCTCGAATTAACAGGACCATATTTTGCTCTTGTTGGAGTCCGATAAGGTGCCTATTTAGCAGGACCAAGCGTAATCGTTCTGGTGGAATAGTTATCCTCTTTAAACGGCAGACGGTATGTTTTCCAACCATTCATTCCAGCCGAATTGTATTCTTCTATAAATAAAACAAAAATGTGTTGCACGACGAAGATACCACTGTCGTACGACAGACAATCAATGTTGTGCGAGCATCGTACAAAATTTGGTATTCGTGAGACAATCGTGCGACTGTATTACGAGTGTCTTACGACAGTCGTAGGATTGTTGTACGACAGTCGTGCAACAGTTGTACGATTTTTCTTTATTAAAATGGTTTATGTTTGTACCCACAACAATGTGTTTATCGCACGACAATCGCACGACAGTGGTAAGACACTATCACGACAGCCACAAGACAGTGACACGATAAAAAAAATCGTAGAGCAAAAAAGGTGCATGTCCAATTTTCGTCACACAACTCATGACAGCGCCACGATGCTCAAAATATCGTGCGACTGTCGTACGATGATCACAAATGACCCACGATTTGACCAATTTTCATGTCGTGCCGCTGCACAGATGTGTCGTTGGTTCGTTGTGACCAGGGCTTAAGACACTCTCACAACAGCCACAAGACAGTGACACGACAAAAAATCGTAGAGCAAAAAGGTGCATGTTCAATATTCGTTCCACGACACACGACGGCGCCACGATGCTCAAAATATCGTGGGACTGTCGTACGACGATCACAGATGACCCGCGATTTGACCAAATTTCATGTCGTGGTACTGCATAGATGTGTCTTGGGTTCGTTGTGACCAGGGCTTAAAACAACTGCAGTGTATAAATTTACAATATAAATTTTAAAACCTATTGACATATTTCTACAGAATTATTCGAAAAGACTTCCAAAATTTCATAAATTTGGTGTAAAATGACGGTGGGCATTGATAACATAAACAAGCTCCGTAGGAAGTTGGTCATGATACTATTTGGCTTCAACTTTTAAAACAGTATAATAAAGTTCTAACGCCACATATAACTGTGTTATCCAGGTTTTTATTATAAAAAGTGGTCAATTTAGTTAGTATTGTGGACTATGGCAGAATAAATAGTATCGCTTTCCCTACAGACGTATATTTATATATTTATGAAATCCTAAATATTTTTGAAATGTACGGTCCGATGGCTTTAAATTGAGTATACATACAAATGTGCTCATATATCCATAATTTAAACATATTTATGTTATGCAGCAGTCAAAGATAAATCTAATAATATATCTTTTTATAGGAAAATTCTACTAAGCTCTGTAATTTTACTCAGATTTTACTCTATTGGTCTCAGTCAGAGAGATAAATGCGCGACTAGCTGTAGTAGACGTCGATTTGTTGTTTTCTGGAAAGCGGTTGATACACTGTATTATTTGTTGTACCAATTTTGATGGATCTTTTACTACAGTCAAAACACTTTGAAATTTGTAGGTGGTTATGTTCCGGACCATATGAGTATTTGGACCATACGCGTATGGTCATGACCATATGGGTATATACTCATATGGTCGAGGTAATTAACACTCTGTTACAGTTTACCTTTAATACTTCTGAACTCTTCATTTGTATGACGTTCATTAAAAAGACGCTATCATATAGGTAATTTTATTATTATATTATAATAAAAAGATTAGCTAAATAAAAATTAGACGTTTCACATAGTTAATTTTACTTACTTGTCAAAACTATAATAAACACATTTTATACCGATGGTCATTACCGACGGGCATTACCGATTTGTTATTACGAGTGAATGGCAATATTTGGTCTTAAAAAAAAATCAAAAGATTTCTGAATGAACTGTTTTACAAGAGGTCACTGGAAAGTAACATAGTTTATTTAAGTTGTCTTGTGAATATAGTGTATTGCAATCATGTTACGATATTTGAGATCTAGAGCTTCTTAAAAACAACGTAGACATTTCGGAATGGCCCAATACCTTAGTATCACTGTACGCAGCTACAAGAAGGCTAGCTTTTCACTCGCAAACAAAAGGTGTAAATGAAAAGGATCGTGCAAAACCAAGACTTGCAGATGCAAAAAAGCTATGATACCATGTGAAAGTAAATGTCACCCCAAGTTCACATGCAAGAATGTAATTAGCGATGAAAACTAACTATGACATCAATATCTAATTTTTACGTAGTATTTGAATTATAAAAATAATACATTGTCATGTGACCATCATCGTTTTTTTAGATAAAGTATTTGTATTATTGAAACTTTTATACTGTAAATTAAAAAAAAATACCTATATGGTCCAAATACTTATATGGTCCGGCCCGTGAATAACCAAACGAGTAATATACTCATATGGTCCGACCATACACGTACGGTCGGACCATATGAGTATACGCATATGGTCATGACCATACGGGTGTGGTCCAAATACTCATATGGTCCGGAACAGTTATACAAACTTTACGGTAAAACGTTTTTTCTGCTTCTATATATTGCTATTATGTTTCCTCTTTTTGGAATTTAGGATCGGACTGTTGATTTTTGATTGTATCTTAAAGATAATTCGAAGTTATGTCAATATTTTCATGCTAAATACAAAAAAAGTAATACGGAAATAAAAGGATGTGGTATGATTGCCAATGAGACGAAATGAGTTGTTTTTCTGACAACCACGAATTTCCCTAATGATATGACATAAATAACTGGTAGTTCTACTGATAACAATTATAATGTTCACTGTATATAGCTGTATGAATATATGTCTAACTCAAAATAACGTTTACAAATGTATTTGTTGCAAATCTCTGACGGCAGTCTCTGGTACCATTCAGGACAATAAGCAGTGTTTTATCTCTTGAAAATTTGTTTTTACATAAGAACACTAATCATATTGAAAAGAAGCATAAATCGCATGAATTATATCACAATTACATTCTGCTACAATTTCTGTAGGTGTTACAAAATTACAAATACCCTATGAAGACATGGTTCGTCCCATTTAATGTATGTTCTATTAGCACCAACCAATTCTCACAGCACTTAAAGTAGTTAATTCTGTTTCGCTTGAGATTATTTTTTTCAGAGAAATTCCTGCTTATCCGTCTTGGATTTTCTTTTTTTCAGTTAACACATCTCCGAATCCTTGGAATATATTTGCAATGACAAATTGTATGAGCCTTCGGTAAGCTGTTGCCATATTTCTTGTATACCTATCACCAAGTGTCTCTTTTACTGCCAATAGGAAAGGTTCCGTCACTGACTGAAACATAATCAAAGACATGAGAACTAATGCAACCGCATGATTACAACTTGTATATTTCTAATCTGCAAACAACTAACACATTAATTAAATTATACAGTATTACAGAGAAAGCTATTATAAAGATATAAATAGTAGAACATGAGTGCACAGAACAGAAATAATGATAGTGCGAGTGTAAATAACGACAATACCTCGATAATATGAAACGACATCAATAGTACAGACATCAATAATACAGACATCAATAATACAGAGGACACATGTAGCCTTCCCACATATAAATTGTCATTTGTAGATGTCTAATTTTGTTTTTAACAGTTTTAAAAATCTGTTGTAGATTTAGCAACATGTTTTTGAAAACTTAGAAGGTTTTTAAATTCATCATTTCTTACAGGGATATCTATGCAAAAAAGTATTCTAAAGTAGAGATATCAGTTTCTTCTTTATCTCGTTTCCAAATTGCTTATTTTAATGGAACTTAAAAAAACGAATAATCGTATCAAGGAGCTAATCGTCTTCATTATTAATAAACCAGTTGTTGGCATGACACGGGTTATGTTCTTCTCACATATGTTATGATGGTATGATACTTAACCCTCACGGGGAGGATTGTGCCTGATATTCATGTGTTGAAGACATAATTTTTCAATCAGTTTAATTGAAGTCTGGAGCTGGCATGTCAGTTAACTGCTAGTAGTCTGATGTTATTTATGTATTATTGTCATGTTGTTTATTTTCTTTGGTTACATCTTCTGACATCAGACTCGGACTTCTCTTGACCGTAATTTTAATGTGCGTATTGTTAATGCGTTTACTTTTCTGCATTGGCTAGAGGTATAGTGGGAGGGTTGAGATCTCATAAACATGTTTAACCCCGCCGCATTTTTGCGCCTGTCCCAAGTCAGGAGCCTCTGGCCTTTGTTTGTATTATTTTAGCTTTTAGTTTCTTGTGTACAATTTGGAGTTTAGTATGGCGTTCATTATCACTGAACCAGTATATATTTGTTTAGGGGCCAGCTGAAGGACGCCTCCGGGTGCGGGAATTTCTCGTTGCATTGAAGACCTGTTGGTGACCTTCTGCTGTTGTCTGCTCTATGGTCGGGTTGTTGTCTCTTTGGCACATTCCCCATTTCCATTCTCAATTTTTTATTTGCTTGTTTGATGACAATATTTTTTAAAGTACAGTACTAGTATTCTTATTGGGTATCTCGAATATATTTATTTTTGGACAATATTTGGTATCACCTTTTAGTATATATTAATCAGGATTAAAGTATGTGTGTTATTCATTTACTTTGGGTAGGATAACTGAAAAGGGAATACGCTTATATAGCATTTCTATATTGCTTTGTATACATGTACGCACTATTAATCATCGACCGGCGAGAAAATATGACAGTAAGAAAATTTGAGAACTATTTTCTTTCCAAAAGTATCTACTAATTTTGGCAAGATCGTTGCAATCATATGCTTTTACAAAACACGTTTTTTTAACTGGAAACAATTATAAATAAAGGTGCATTTATGAGATAATGATTACCCAAAAATTTGTGTAAAGCTAATTCATACGGTTGGTGACCAAATTTATAATCTACTGACAGCATGTATATGCAACACGGCACATTTGCCTATACTTAGACCAAAGAAGTTCAAGAAAAATTAATATCAAATCGAATGATATACAACGACGATAACCAATTTTGAAAATTAGATACCAAGACCTCATGGAGTCAAAGGCACTCCAAAGCAATACACAAAACGACTTACAATTGGAAAACTGTTAGCAATGTTCATAAATGTAGTTTCCTTTCGGATGTTTTTATCCCGAACAGACTTTCATTATAACATTCACTTAGAGACAATATTTTCAGATTACACTGGGCAAACAGATGTGCTCGAAAAAAAAGGGACTCAAAATGTGTCTAGATTACGGGAAACTTTCATACTATGCCTAAGACTAGCATGAACATTTGAACATACGTGTATGGAAAGAGATTAGAAACGTTGGATTAAGACGATGATTTTTTTCTGCTGCAAATAAGATTTTGACTTTAAACTTTAATAACAAGAAGCGTTACTTTTTTCAATTACTTTTAAATTCTCGATTTATTAGTTACTCCACTTTTAAGACGGAGCTAATGTTGACAATACATATAACATTTTGAATATATATTAGTAACAGAAAACATGCTCATATTGTATACGTGGCTAAATGTTCTCACCTCGAGCCACTTTTCTTTTCTGGGAAGGGCTTTTCTCTGAAAGTAAATTGACGGCCAACTTTCACAGATGCTTTCAGCTGATAATTGTTCAAATGTATCTCCAATATTTATTGTAATAACCGTAGTAATAGAATTAAATTAAACATTTTTTTTATATCTTCATCTATTCTTAAGGGTCTAAAGACAACATAAACTTCAAATTTTGTTAGTGTAATAAAGAAAATATAATATATAGTGAATAAACTCTTCATAGATACTAGGAATAAAATTTAATATTTTCGGCAGACTCGCGTTTCGTCTACAAAAGACTCATCAGTGACGCTCGAATCAAAAATGCTAGAAAAGGCCAAATAAAGTACGAAGTTGGAGAGAATTGAGGACCAAAAATTCCTAAAAGTTTTGCCAAATACAGCTAAGGTAATATATTCCTGAGGTAAATACATACGTGTAGGTTCTCACCAAACGCATTTTAAACCAAATGTTTTCTTATAACAAACGATAACAGAATCTTTGTGTGTTAAAACGTAACAAGCATGTATTGCAGTACTTTAGTAAGGTTTGTTTCCTTTTTCAAATTTCGATTTTGTGAAGATAGAAAGATCATTCGTAATGAAAAATTATCATGCACACAAAATTAAGTGATGATGTGTTTAAAAACAGCAAGTGGATGGTATCACACTGCTGCGAAAAAATATAAGCATGAGAAAATAATTGTCTACTACTTACCAAAAAGAATTCCCGTCTAAAATCCGAAAACGTCCGATGCTGTTTCCCGATGTCATAAAGTAAGTCTATAACATACTGCATGTCATTTAGATTGTAAATGGTATCATCTAGAGTATTCATTACCATCAACACATGTTTGGCAAGACCCTTTGATTCTCTCATCTCAGCAATAGTGGTGCAATTTTCAACCATAAAGAAAAATTTCTTTAGGTCAGCATGTGTTTCAAATATTCTAAAATATAAAAAAAAAATTTAACAATGGTATTTTTAAAAACGTTTAAATAAAATTTGCAAAACCGTTCTTACTTTGCGTTGTGTTTTGCAGATATCAGGATGTGAATAAATGCATTGTATCCAATTTTGAAATTAAAAGTAGGAATAGACTTGAATATAAACATATGAAATGTACCATACACTAGTATTGGTAAGTAACTGTGTATTGGTTATTAGAATTAACCATTCAATCAATTGGTGGAAATTTCTATTTAAAAATTATGACTTCTTTCAAACCTGATACCGGTATTCAGTGTTTAATGCTGACCTAATAAACATGTTAATTCCTGTATATTCCATTTTCCGAGAGATTGCTTTCCATGACTGTTGAAGTTGAAATATTTGTCGTTCATTTAGATCTAGCCTGCTAATTGCGTCTGTAAAAGTTATAGATGGTCTGGAATTAAGACTTCTGTGTTGACGTTCTGCACATATTGGTTGAGTTTTGTGTTTAACAGCTGCGATTGAGCAGCCCATTTTGTTCAAATGAAAAAATATAGTGAAACGTGATGTTTATTTTATAAAGTAAACACCTTGAATTATGGAAAGAAGATTACATGAAATTAATATTTTGTAATTATCTTTTCAGACTTGAAAGAATTCTTATCTTTGTCTTCCAGGAAATTATATTTCTTCGACACGACAAAGGTTAATAATTTAAGATTGATATGAATTCTATCTTAGCTTTTTTTAGTTCACCTGGTATAAATCATATCAAATTGACACATCTAACTGATCACAGATCACGTTTTGTAGGTTAAAAAGATGTTTGAGAAGGAAAAAGAGCTTTTGTGTATTGTTCTTGTAATTGTTTCACTGGCAGGTTAAAAATCAGAAAGTTCGTGAAACCTGGCGGAATTAAACATTAAAAATGACAAATAATTGTTTTGAAAGATTAGTTGAAATTTTTGAAGCAGAGACATAAAAGCAGTCATCTATCATCATCTTCAGACATGGGGTAATTAAAATGTAATTGTAATTGACCGTAATAAATTACAATTTCTCAAATAATTGAATGTAATGTGTGATTGAGTATCTTTTTTCAATTAAAAGTAATTGAAAGTAATGAAGTACAAAGCTAAAATTGTTTGTTATTGACATTTACAACTCAATTACATTGGAAATTTGGGACCAGAAAGATTAAATCTTGTGTTTTCGCAAAAAAAATGATTAAAAACCATGACATTAGCATATTAGTGAGCTCACGAATATTCTTTCTTTTGTAATGAATTGATAGGAATTTAAAAAGAAGAAAAATAAGATTTTAGGAACATGCCATAATTTGTGTTTAAAAGAAAACATTAGTAAAAAGTAAAATCACAAAAATACTGAACTCCGAGGAAAATTGAAGAAGGAAAGTCTCTAATTAAATGGAAAAATCAAAAGCTCAAACACATCAAACGAATGGATAACAACTGTCATATTCCCGACTTGGTTCACATATTTTCTTATGTAGAAAATGGTGGATTGAACCTGGTTAAATAGCTAGCTAAATCTCTTACTTGTATGACAGTCGCATTAAATTCCATTATATTGGCAACGAAGTGTGAACAAAACAAACAGACATAATAGGTAATAAACTCATCACAGATACCAGGATTAAAATTTCGTATTCGCACCATACGCGCGTTTCGTCTACAAAAGACTCATTAGTGACGCTCGAATAAAAAAAAGTTGAAAAGGCCAAATACAGCTAAGATAACCTATTTCTGAGGTAGGAAAGCCTTATTATTTCAAAAATTCAAAGATTTGTAACCAGATAATTTATAACTTATAATCATACAGCAGTCAATATGATGTTATATTTAATCTGAATCACTATAAAAAAAACATATATGTAACAAAGAAACATAAAAAAGGCATATAGACAAAGAACATGAACAAAAACGAAAACAAGACTACAAGAATTTTACAATAGCACAATAACACAATGTATAAGTACAGGGTCAACTCGTATGTATATAAAAAAAACCCACACAAAATGTCATAAAGACAAAGCAGATTAGCAAAAAAAAAAAGAGACAAGAATGCAAATTATATTAAGAACAATAACACAATAATGGGATGTATAAGTACAGAGTCACGTCAAATGGATATCACCAAAAACAGACTAAACAGTTATGTTCTTCTCATATATGTTATGATGGTATGATACTAAACCCCTAACGGGAAGGATTGTGCCTGATGTTCATATGATGAAATCATAATCTTTCAGTCAGTTTAATTGAAGTCTGGAGCTGGCATGTCAGTTAACTGCTAGTAGTCTGTTGTTATTTATGTATTATTCTCATTTTGTTTATTTTCTTTGGTTACATCTTCTGACATCAGACTCGGACTTCTCTTGAACTGAATTTTAATGTGCGTATTGTTATACGTTTACTTTTCTACATTGGTTAGAGGTATAGGGGGAGGGTTGAGATCTCACAAACATGCTTAACCCCGCCGCATTTTTGCGCCTGTCCCAAGTCAGGAGCCTCTGGCCTTTGTTAGTCTTGTATTATTTTAATTTTAGTTTCTTGTGTACAATTTGGAAATTAGTATGGCGTTCATTATCACTGGACTAGTATATATTTGTTCAGGGGCCAGCTGAAGGACGCCTCGGGGTGCGGGAATTTCTCGCTACATTGAAGACCTGTTGGTGACCCTCTGCTGTTGTTTTCTATTTGGTCGGGTTGTTGTCTCTTTGACACATTCCCCATTTCCATTCTCAATTTTATTAAACAGTAAAAGTAATATTCATATAGACATATGAAATTTTTTACTAAAACACGTTATTTTAAAGATGATAAACAACGTCAGTACCCAGAATCTATACTTCAAGACCATCGTGTAGAATTTAGGAAGTTGATACGGAATATTTATCAACAAGGTCTTGATACCTTCCGATGAACTTTTTTATTATCTTTTTTGGAAAAAATTCGTACGGGTTCCGCGGAACCCAGTATCTCGACTACTTTTGCTGTTAATCGCAGACTCAACAAAAATGAGGAAAAACATCAATAAAAATTTCCATCTCGATACTGTCTTTTGATTGAAAGAAGCTTCCAAGTTTGGTAAAAATCCAGGACAGTTTATGAATTTAATAAATGTTTTATAAACATTAACTGCAGACTGTATGTAATGTTAACTGGAAGAAAAACTAAGTCCATTTATAAGTGAAATACGGAAAAAGTGGATTTTTTTTTTACAAAATTTACTTCTGAATAATATCTTATGATCCGAAACAAGCTTTTGTCCAAGTTTGGTAGAAATCCAGGATAGTTTAAGAACATTATAAAAATTTTAAAAAGTTAAACCTCAGAGTGAATGTTTTGTTTCTGGCAAAAAAAACTAAGTCCATTTATAAGTAAAATACGGAAAAGTGGAAATTTATTTTTACAACATTTTCTTCTTGATACTATCTTATGATCATAAACAAGCTTCTGTCCAAGTTTGATACAAATCAAGGATAGCTTATGAAAGTTATTAAAATTTTAAAAACTTTAACCACAGAGTGAATGTAATGTTTCCTCGCAGAAAACTAAGTCCATTTATAAGCAAAATACGGAAAAAATGGAATTTTATTTTTACAAAATTAACTTCTGGATACTTTCTTTTGATCATAAACAAGCTTCTGTCCAAGTTTGGTAGAAATCCAGTCTAGTTTAAGAAAGTTTAACCACAGAGTGAATATTTGTGGACGCCGACGACGGAATGTAGGATCGCTTCGTCTCGCTTTTTCGACTAAATTCGAAGGCTCGACAAAAAGGACGAGACGTTCTTTGACCTACCCCTGGTTTATCAACTTTCTGCTCAGACACTGGTGGCGTTTTACAAAGTCAGCTCTTGAATATCGATTAAGTTCGAAAATGTGTATTCCATATTCAAAATTAAAATCGTCTCATTTGTCATATCTTCTGGTACTGATATGACCGTGTATAAGGTATAAGTCTAAAAATGAGATGGAGGAAGTCGTGTATGTTGTTTCTTTAATTTCTAGTTCTGTGGGATATATTAATGGAATCCGATAAAAAAAAAGATTGAATTGTTAATGTTAAGAACACCATCAATATATCTGAATGTGAAATTAAATGACCAATCCATTTTGTCTTTATTGAAAACAAATAACTCTTACTCTAGCTCTAGGACGAAATCAAACTCAAACTCCTCTTCCATGTAGGGAACCAAATTCAATGTGAAAGTAAGTGGTTATGCGTGAAAATTTTAATGCAATGTCAGGCATGGAGCAAGTTTAATTTTTTTTCTTTTTTTTTTTTCAATAGTCAGGATTTTAGACCCCCCATACACTACCACCTGACAATGGTATCAAGGGGTAAAAAAAGTAATATACAACATGTTTCTCTGACTAATTAATTTTTTAACAATAAGAATAGTTTGTGTAACATATAAATTGTATTTGATTTATCTCTCCTCTTTCTCGCTCTGACTTTCTCACATACAACATTAATACTTTCACTCATCTGTTTTGCTACAATATGTATCATGACTTATTTTTTAATACAATTATTTTAAAGACATAAATCTGCTCATAGTTTATAAATCATTTCTTTTCTCTTAACTAAACATAGATAATATGAAAACAACACTTAGTTAAGTTTAATTTATTTAACGACTCGCCTTCAAGACGGCTCTGAAACCATTAACTATGATGGCTGATGTAACTGATGGTGAGTGTTGGTTCCAATTTCCGATGGTTCTTTGTATAAGCTGGTTTTGTCTCTTGTTTCCTTCATTCCTTGGGGCTTTCTGTGTTCAAAGATATTTGCAACGAAGCGAGGTGTTCTTTTTCAGTGTTGTATTTTTTTTTATCATGGTTGGATATGCTGCATAAACTTTATAGATCTACTACAGGTAAATCCTTAAAGACCCCTTATTGAAGTCCTTTCGTACTGACTAATCTTTGAGTTGTTTTTGTCTAAGGGTCAAGAGCAGCTGAGTTAAAAGTTAATGTTTAAATTGTTATTATTGTTGAAGCCTCGTCTGTTTCAAATTTTACGATTTGAAAAACTTTATTAGCAAGCAGCTCCAAAAACCTCTGGTAGCCCTAAATGCTTCATGAAACCTGGCCCTGATACCTAGATTTTACCACTTTGTACGTTATCATGGTTATTGACCACACGAATAACATTCCTCTTATTCCTTCAATTCCAGATTGGAGGGG
Source organism: Mytilus galloprovincialis (assembly GCF_965363235.1). NCBI lineage: Eukaryota > Metazoa > Mollusca > Bivalvia > Mytilida > Mytilidae > Mytilus > Mytilus galloprovincialis. The sequence goes on from NC_134840.1 coordinate 55,643,478, forward strand.
AAGGAGTAAATTATTTTCTTTACACGTCTTACATGCCTTAAAACCAGGTTCAACCCACCACTTTTATTCCCCTTTAAAAGTGTCCTGTACCAAGTCAGGAAGATGGTCATTGTTATATATTGTTCGTTTCTCTTTGTGTTGCATTTTAACGTTGAGTCGTTTGTGTTTTCTCTTATTTTTGAGATATTGAGATAAGACGTGGCACGGTACTTGTCTATCCCAAATTCATGTATTTGGTTTTCATGTTACATTTGTTATTCTCGTGGTGTTTTGTCTGATGATTGGTCTGTTTCTGTGTGTGTTGCGTTTCGATGTTGTGTCGTTGTTGTTCTCCTCTTATATTTAATGCGTTTCGCTCGGTTTTGGTTTGTTACCCCGATTTTGTTTTTTGTCCATGGATTTATGAGTTTTGAACAGCGGTATACTACTGTTGCCTTTATTTAGAAATGTCTTGATTGTTGGGTGTTGTCATTATTTCGATAGAGAACCAATTTAGTGTAAGAGCTCTCGGTCTGTAGTTTCTATTTTCTCACTCAGATCTCGGATCCTTTGAAAATTCAACATTCTTTCACAGATCTCCGTCAACTGTCATCACGTATCTTTTCTTCAACTTTTTTTAATAATAAAAAAACCCAGTTGGAGTGAGATAATCATAGATTTATCCAGTCTAAACACTGCACTAGTTAAGTTAATTTCAAAATAAAAACCAACAGGCCCTTAGAGGGCTAGCATGCCTGAAATGCGAACAACCTATTTATATCTGTCGAATGCTTATTTTTAATATACTACTTATCCCTCCTTCATGAAATACCTATGTTTGGTCTGGAACATGGAACAAATGTGCCTATTCGAGGCAATTATGTTGTCTTATCCAAAGAACCTCACTTATTACCTACGGTTATGCAGGTGACCAGAGCTCAACTTTATTCTCAGGCTGTAAGAATCCACTCTTATTTCAAATATTTTCTATTCAAGGACGTGAAAGCTCAGACATAAATGGTTATCAAATGTTCAGTCCTTAGGTTTTCTAATTTCTTGGAACAAGATAGGCGATTCCATCTGAAACAAATTTTCTTCCAAGGGGAACATATTCTTACCTCTAAAGTGCTAGTGGAGGAGGAGAAATATTTTCATCTGTCAGTAAATTTTTTTTTTCGGGACCTTCCCACAGTTTGTGAACTTCAATTCTCACAATTTCTCGGTCGGTTAAATTCTCTTGCAGATATAGTTCCTCTTGAACGACTTCATACTCTTCCACTTCTGCTTTATTTCCATCAGCATTAGAGTTCTCAAGATTGGAAAACGTCTGTTCGAATGCTTTAGCATTTGATACGATTAGGGTTCGAAGTCACGATCTACTGCACATGATAGGAACATAAAACCACTATAACCACCTAGGGAGTGACCCTCTCTTTCAAGAGTGGCTACAGAGCGAAAATTTGTCAAAAGGCCTCCTATTTCCCCCTCAATTACCATCCAAACTCTGTAAGTTTGGGTAACTAGTTTGAGGGAGAAAAGTCAGTGTCCCTAGCAGTGATTCACACACATACCCTTGTTTCAAACCAGTCTGAATAACATCCTTTAACTTTTGTTACTCTAACTGCGTATTCAAAACCTTTTGCCTCTCTATTTTTCCATCAGGTTTCTCGCAATTATTTGTTTTAGAACATAGCAAGAGAGTGTGCAATAGTTTGGTTATATTAATGATAACTTGACCTAACCTAGCATGGCTGCGCGTTCTTTTTCGCCTATCTTATCTTGGTATCTGTGATCTGTTTATTACCTATTCTGTCTGTTTGTTTTGTTCACACATCGTTTTCAATATAATGGAGTTTGATGCGACTGTCATACAAGTGAGAGGTTTAGCTAGCTATAAAACCAGGTTTATCCACCATTTTCTACATACGGAAAAGAGGGACGAAAGATACCAAAGGGACAGTCAAACTCATAAATCTAAAATTAAACTAACAACGCCATGGCTAAAAAAGAAAAAGACAAACAGACAAACAATAGTACACATGACACAACATAGAAAACTAAAGAATAAACAACACGAACCCCACCAAAAACTAGGGGTGATCTCAGGTGCTCCGGAAGGGTAAGCAGATCCTGTTCCACATGTGGCACCCGTCGTGTTGCTTATGTGATAACAAAACCTGTACGAAGTCAGGAATATGACAGCTGTTATCCATTCGTTTGATGTGTTTTTGGCTTTTGATTTGTCATTTGATTAAAGGACTTACCTATGAGTTCAATATGTTTGTGCTTTTACTTTTTTGTATATATATAACAATTAAGGCGACAGTAGTTCGCCAATGTTGAAATCTCGTTAATTGATTATGTAAAAGTCAAACATTGCAATACAGTATTCCTAAAAAAAATCCGTTATTCGCTTTTCCATCTTTTTGGCAAAATGAGTTCCCTTCTTATATACTATAGACTTAATTTAGTTTGAGCAAAAATCTACTCTTGTATTCAGTTTTTCAACGAAAGTTTGTGTAATGTGCAATAAGCTGTTGCATAGCTATAAAACCAGGTTTAATTCACCATTTTCTACATAAGGAAACGTCTGTACCAAGCCAGGAATATGACAGTTGTATTCTATTCGTTTGATGTGTTTGAGCTTTTGATATAAGACAAGGGACTTCCAATTTTCATTATAGCTATGTATTTCAGTTCTTGTTTTTTTGTTTTTTTGGCACATTCTGAGAACTTTATTGGTTCGGTTCTGATATTGAGGGTGATCCATTTCAATTTTTTCTAAACGAGGTCCAAATTGATACGTGCTTGCATTTCCTATCATGATTTTCTTGATAGAGGGTTGCTGCTCACAAGGAAGCTATTAACCAAGAGTTCCAAATGGTGAAGCCATGAATTTCATCAGTATTATGGTGGAATATCCCCAGATACGAGTAAGACGTTTTAAAGGCACTGAAATGGCTGCAAATGATGGATACATTTCATCTTTGCATACATAAAAGCAGTTATGGTAAGTGATAACATAAATGGTATTAATTTGAATGTCATAGTACCTCCAAGTTACAGTATATATTCGAATCCTTGATCATCCTGTTCTAAACCAAGATCTGCTTCACCTTAAAGATCAAGAACATACTTGCAAGTAACACACATTGAAACCTATTGTTTGTGGTTTGTTTGTGTGTGAATTAGATGGTTGCAAATAACATACAAATGTATGAAATTTGATAATGTACTTTCTCAATACATATAAGTAGCGTTGTGCAGAATTTATAGACAAAATTTATAGAAAAGCTTCTCCATTAAGTCTTATATCAGTTCAAGCCCAACTTGATCCAACTGATCTCTAGGTCATTCATTCATTTTAAACATGGAAAATGATATTATCAGTCATGTGATCCAGGTTCTGTGGAGGCAAATTTACTAGTGGTAACCATGTAAACAAGACATGTTGATCTGCTAGCTCCTAAGGTAAATCCCTAGTAGAAATGTCATCCTACCCATACACGTTATTCCGACTCAAGCCCTTTCAGTTTTTGCTCTTACTCCTCAATTCCTTGCTACCATGTGCTTATAACACAAGAGTAAAGTGCTGATGCAGTTAAGGACAACATTGAAACGTAATTGTCATGTTAGATACTTTGTAAATGATGGTGTCCAGGATTTAGACTACACTTAGGTCCTACAGTTTCACATCTTTTTTTTTCAGCCACCTGAAACAGCAGCATGAAAAAGACAAATATTACCAGCAAGCTATTTTTGATCAAATATGTAAGATGATGGGCATCTGATGGCATTTACATGCCTGTATATTCCAGCAAATTAAAGACTTTATAACCATTCATTTCTATTTAAATTCAGAAATATATACAACTTGGATCTTTTTATGTACAACTAACGGTTTAAGTTGTTTGTGTAATTATTTATAGTTCCTGCAAATATCAGCACGACACCAAATCAATATATTTAAATATGTTTGAAGTACTTTTCCAGTTTAACCTCTTCATGAATATATAGTTATCAAAAGTACCAGGATTATAATTTTATACGCCAGACGCGCGTTTCGTCTACAAAAGACTCATCAGTGACGATCAGATCAAAATAGTTAAAAAGCCAAATAAATACAAAGTTGAAGAGCATTGAGGACCCAAAATTCCCAAAAGTTGTGCCAAATACGGCTAAGGTAATCTACTCCTGGGGTAAGAAAATCCTTAGTTTTTCGAAAAATTCAAAAGTTTTGTAAACAGAAAATTTATACAAATGACCATATAATTGATATTCATGTCAAAACTGAAGATCAAACATTTGAAAGCCAGGGATGTAGAAAAATGTGGACTTGTAAAAGAGTTATATGACCAAAAAAGACATAAAGCATACTAGTCAAAATCGTCCGAGGGAGTTGCCACCTTAGTTTCTTCATAACCTCATTTTCTACCATAGTTTTTCTTCTTCATGTAAGTATTTTATAAATCTTGTCAGTACTTAAGCAGTTGTTATTGAAATAAAGAACTCTAGGATGCTGATAGATCTGATAAAACATTGGTTCTAATTCGACATTAATTGCCCTCATTGAAATATTTTGTTCTGTTCAATTATGAGATCAACAGTCAGAAGAGTATCAGGTTGATATTTGTAGATTGTAGACATTACTAATTAGCTAAACATAAATCCCAAGAAACCACTTGTTAACGTATCACCAGCCCAGTAGTCAGCAATTCAGTACCCACTTGTTAACGTATCACCAGCCCAGTAGTCGGCAATGAAGTACCCACTTGTTAACGTATCACCAGCCCAGTAGTCAGCAATTCAGTGTTGACATGAATATCAATTATACGGTCATTTTTATAACTTTACTGTTTACAAAAGTATGAACTATTCGAAGTACTGAGAATTTTCTTTTTCTAGGCATAGATTAGCCATGCTTGGCACAACTTTTTGGAATTTTGGGTCCTCAATGCTCTTCAGTTTATACTTAATTGGCTTTCTAACTTTTTTATCTGAGCATCACTGATGAGTTTTAAGCAGGTGAAAAGTGCGTTTGACACATCAAATTATAAGTTTGATATCTTTGATAACTATGAACCACTGCAAAAATTGCAGAATAGAGTAAAAGAAGACAATGTTGAAAACAGACAATAAAATGGTCCCATAATTACTGCTTGCAGAAATACTATAGAAGAGGTAATTTTCATGCAAGGGTTATTTTTGCTTATTTCATGATCATGCAACAAGGATGAAATTTTAATAGCTTTGAATAAAGAATATACTTCTAGTTTTGATGTGCAAATTTAACCCCTATGTATCAAAAAGGCTAAAATATAACAACCCATGAAAATATCCAAGTCTACACTGTAGTAACAATATATACACAAGAGGCTGTCACAACGACAGCAAACCGGATTTATTAACATTTATTTGTGTCCTGGCAATATCACAAGAACCATTACTGATGAATGGTGAAAGTGAAAATCGTCAATATCAAATTTGACCTCCATTTTGTCATCAGTATCAACATATTAAAATTTGAAAAGCCTAGATTGAATGGTTCATGAGTAAATGCAACAACCTGAATGGAAACGCCATTTTACGATCTTTCAAGAACCATAACTCCTGAACGGTAAAAGTCAAAATCGTCATTATTGAACTTGACCTCTATTTTGTCATCCGTAACAACATATTAAAATTTCAAAAGCTTTGGTTGAATGGTTCATGAGAAAATGCACGGACACGACGGGAAACACCATTTTTCAATCTTTCAAGAACCATAACTCCTGAACGGTAAAAGTCAAAATCGTCATTATTGAACTTGACCTCCATTTTGTCATCAGTAACAGCATATTAAAATTTCGGAAGCTTTGGTAGAACAGTTCATGCATAAATGCACGGACACGACTGGAAACTCCATTTTTCAATCTTTCAAGAACCATAACTCCTGAACGGTAAAAGTCAAATTCGTCATTATTGAACTTGACCTCCATTCTTTCATAAGTAACAACATATTAAAATTTGGGAAGCTTTGGTAGAACAGTTCATGCGTAAATGCACGGACAACTCCATTTTTCAATCTTTCAAGAACCATAACTCCTGAACGGTAAAAGTCAAAATCGCCATTATTGAACTTGACCTTCGAATAGTTGTCAGTAATAACATATTAAAATTTTAAAAGCTTTGGTTGAACGGTTCATGAGTTAATGCACGGACAACATTTGATTGCCGCCCGCCCGCCCGCCCGCCCGACCGCCCGCCCGCCCGCCCGCCGTACATCCCCAAATCAATAACCGACATTTTTGTCACAAAAATCCGGTTAAAAATTATAATCTTTCATAATCAAGCACAAGCATGTCGTCAATTTTGAAAAGTAGAATACATTCATTGACACAAACACTAACATATATTTAATACTTTAATATTTTATGATCAAAAACATACATATATTAGCTGCGGTTTATCTTCTGAACCAAAATGTTTATGATTGTAATGTAGAAGTCGTGGAACGACTATCTATTATTATATAGAGTAAAGTCATTTCATCTAATCATTCACAAGCTTGTTGCTTAAATAAGAAGAAAAGTTAAATCATTGTTTAAAGTCACATCTATTCTAAAGAATATCCAAGTTTTATGCTTTCAACATTTTTATCTCTGAAAGGTATCTGTGTAAGATTGTTGAGCACAACAAAATAAAAAGACATGACTCCCTTAGATCCATCAATAAAAATCTACAAAGTAATAAATCACAGACTAATCTTTTGATGTAATAATTGATTTAGGTATTTATAGAGATAAACATATTGTCTGGTCTGATGTCAACACAAAACCTTTTTTGTGAAAAACAATATTTCATGCAGAATACAGAATTGGTCAATGACATAGCAAAACACACAAGTTATTCTAAAAAAAATACATTCAACAAATGACTTGCAACAATTGTATTAAAAAATTTACATGTCGTACGAAATAAATCAAATCTTAGACATTTATCAATTTTCTCTTTCTGAATATAATGTCAATTATAATAGTCCAGACATTTTTTAATTTAAAAAAAGCTTTTCCTGATGAAGTACAAACTCTGTATATAACCTTTCTTCTAAGATGCATAGATCCTAAACCATACATATACATATTTGGCACATCATATACATGATGACTAAAAAATCAAAGCAAAGTAAAGTTTGACATATCAGTTGTTCGTTACCTCAAAAAAGTAACATGGCATTACATTTTCCATCATTTACTTTTGCTTCAATACTTATCTAATAATAGCACTATAAATAGTATTACCCAGATTGTGATATATTAGTTGACTAGAACTGTCAATCTAACATAGTGTCTTTGTCTAATATGACATTTTCTACATACTAAATCTTAACACTAAACCTAGGATAAAGGAAGACAGGATAATTAAGAACAGCCATATTTAAAGGATCTTTGGTACACATATAAAGCACACTTCCAGTATACATATTATAACATGATTGTATCTATTTTGACATTTCCTGATCGAAATCAACTTCTTGATTAATCAATAAACCTGTTTGACATGTATAATATTAGATTTTGTAAAATATTATGCCAGTCATTTAATTTCTTAAATGACTATTACTTACTTCAAATCAAATTCAATTATCAGCTGTTGAAATGTAGAGTAAAATAAAGTTGTCTAACGTGCTTACAGCAAAATTGACAAAAAGCAACATAAAGGGATAAGTGGTTTATATGACTTTTAAAGTACTTCTTATATAATTGCCTTATTTCCCTTTGCAATATTTCAATGCAACTGCATCCCAAATATCATTGATTGTTTTAAAATTAACAATCAAAAACTTCTAGCCATTAAAGTATGCTTACATTTTAAAATTCAATGTACCTAAAGAGATGCACTAATGCTGATAAAATTGTGAACACTAAATTTAATTGTAGGGGTTAGTTTAAATCTTACCTAACCACAAACATTAGCAATTGTGATACCTATGTTTCATTTGTTGAGAATTTCATAAAAAAAGTATAATTGTCTACAGTAAACTATTAACCAACTAGAGTGTGGTGCACATATTCGCCGTTTTATGATTTTGAGGTGTAAAAACTTCAAAGGATGGCTGAAATGAAAGAAATATGCCGGTAAATTAAATTTTTACAACAACTATGATTATTTTTTAAACTACGACAAAATTGCGTCACTTTACTGGATAGAACCGAAAAATGGACAACGATTTTCGGCCAATTTCCTGAATGAAAACCCCGATTTCAAAGAAGTATTTCTTATTAATTCTTTGACTGATCGCCCTAAATTTTAGTTTTGTACACCTATGAAATGTCTGCTATTGCCGTCTATAATGAAATTGATTTGAAAAATATTGTTTAAAGCTGCAGTTATTTGGATTTAAGTAGATGTCTAAAAATGGCGAATATGTGTCCCCCATAGACAAAATATCAGGCAATTTCAAACACCCTTTAGTCTAATTTTTCAGATGATTATTTTCAAAAAAACAAGTTTTCAAGCTTAAGAATATTTTGCATTTGAAGTTATCTTCCTATAGAAATATCAGTATACTTCAAAAACGTATAGACCTGAACATAAACTGTAGAAAACATGGAAAGATATGGCGAAAATGAGCACGCCACCCTATCCTTTAATTTGTTATTGTTAAAAAATTTGCTTTTAGTTGGCAAGATTTGACTACTAATTTGATGATAACTCATCAAAGTGGAATTCAAGTTTCAGTCAATTCAAATATATTAAGGAATATTTTTGACAAATTAGTAATAACCGAAACTCCAGTTTAAGGATTGTTGATCATTTAACTTAATTTCAGTGAAAAGTAGTTCTAGGATAGCAAACAAATTTCTAAAAATACAGAACTTGAACAGAAACAAGCTGATAACTTTCCTTAGGTATGCATATGCAACATTTAAATGTGTGTAATCTATTGGACTAGCATTTTTCTTTCTTGCAAATTATAAATTATTTATCTTTCTAATATATAATTGTTTCTTTTCAATCTGCAATTTGGCTGAAAGATTGTTCTTTTAGAATTATTAAGAATACACAATTTACTGTTTTAACATTCTTACTAAATTCTACCCTATTTTTGAGGTATAGTTCTTTATCTTTAGATAAAATCCTTTCTTCTCTAAATAAAAAAGTCAAGAAGAAAAGACTATAAATGTAATACATGGATTCATATATGAATTTAAGTAATGAAACAATATATGTTCACTGTCAGATATTAATTATGAATTTTTTCTATAATATTTCATTGTTAATATATATCTTGTATTTTTTTTTCAAGTAAACATATTATATTATTTTTGTATTTAGAACAAATGAAACAATATATGTTCACCGATATTAATTATGATTTTTGTCAATAATATTTCAATATTAATATTTATATATTTTGTATTTTCTTTCACATAAACATATCATTATTTTGTATTTAGAACAACCTTTTCCAAACCATGCATTCTACTGGTTTGCTTCCAAAAATAAATAAAATAGTAATTAAGCTTCATCTGCATCAGTGCAAGTAACTAAAGTATATGCTAACATACTACACAAACTTCTATGGGAGTAAATCGAGTAAATCTGAGGTTAAAAATAAACGTATAACAAGAGTAATCATACAATACATAGATATTAAAAATTGGTTATATATGCTTATGACAGATTGTAGATAAACATTTAATGTAAGATATTTGAACTATGGAGAGAAAGAATGAAAAGATTAACTGCAATTTTAATATCTCAAGATATATACCCTTGGTTTATAATTATGATATTTCATACCTATATTTTGATTCTGACAGTTATAATTTGGATTTAGCGGGTGTTTTATTGCACAATGGTCCATCGGGCAAATAAGTTTTATATAGTAATACCTTTCTTATGTTGGAAAATTGACATCATGTCAGTTTGTTACCTTCTTTTTTTATGAAGTGTTGGTTTTCATTCTTTGGACAATTTTTCTCCTAGAATATCTGAGTTGTCAATATAAATATGAGGAGGTGTACTTTCCCATTATCTATGCCTGTATGTATAGGACCAAAAACAAATGAAACACATCCCTTGTATGATAAATTTGACTGCATGACTGGGCATCTCCAACGATTTTCAATCTTCATAGAGAAACAATGAATAAAGCACATTTGTTGGAGAGGTATATCTAGCATACTGATAGATGACAAAATTTAGAATACTATGCCTTTAAAACAAGTGAGCTATCTTTAAAACTGAGTTACATTGAATAAATTTGCTGATTACAATTCACTTATAAGAGGTAGATAATATAATTTCAAGTTAGATGGTTCACAAGCATTAATCCAACTGAAAATCTAATATATACTTGCAATATATATAAGTGGTATATATATAAAGGTGAGAAAGAATATTGTTGATGTGAAATGAGTATCTATAGCGAAACTACATACAAATGAATTGAAATAATAAATGCATAAAATGAACAATAAATCATAACTTAATCTCTGATATGCTTATTAAAACATAATTGTTAACTGAATGAAAATAAGTGATGAGTTGCAATACACTTTTTTAATAATTGAAATAAATAAATAACTGTCACATTTGTGAACTATACACATAACATGTTAGTATGAATTCGTGACATTGTTTTATCACATATATAGGCCATGGGACTGGGAACATAATTACTTATCTTTACTTTTGCTCTTCTTTTTTCACCTTCATATAAGGATAGAAAGCAAAAAGAAATAAAAACAAAACATCATTTTGTTTATATATAAAAAGGATGTGTTGAACATTTAAGGGGTTACTTTGGTGGTCCATAATATGGATACAATTAATTCCTTTTGGTATTCATTGTTAATGGGTTATTAAAACATAATTTACTGATTTCAGTAAATAACATAACATCTAACACTAAATTCCCTTTTAAGATATTTTGTAAACAATCTCATTTTCAATTGTAAATACCAGTATACTTGTTAATTAAAGTCATCACTGGAATATATCATATGGTCAAATTGTTATTTCAAATTTGTATAAATTTCCCGCTAATTATTGCTTTACATATTTGGACCAAATACCTATCCAACCCCTCTCATATGTTTTTGTTGATTTATACTTTTGTATGGACGGATAAATAAATATGAACCCCCTCCAAAAATTTGTGTCTGCTAGCATCATTTATATTGCCTACAATATAAACTGAAATATAACGAATGAAAGAAAAACTTGAATAGCACTAACTGTGTATCACTCATAGATTTACTGTATTAAACATAAATAAATCTGCAAATTGTTTTAAAAATCTAATTTGTTAATTGTCTTTTGTACACTACACAAAAACTTCTTAAATACAAAATCTTTTTTTTTTTACAAATTCTCATGAATATTTACTCTCTCTCCGGACATACGTTTCCTCGTGTTCCAAGCTTACAAATGAACACAGCATGATTATGTTCCCTGGGCACAGACAGTTTAGGCCAGGGCCTTTACTTTTTGCATTGAATGGTAATTAGCTATATCCTAAGCCTTATTTTCCGGGTCATACAAACACTTTAGCTAATGCATCAGCTCCAGCACTGGCTATGTAAGGCTTTGACGGGTGAAAAGCTACATCAAATATTGATTCGTCAAATTTTTTCCTATGTGCAGTTATTTCTTGTACACAAGTGTTACTGTCCAAATTCCATAACCTAATAGAGCAATCATGACCTGTAAAAAAGGAGAAACATAGTATTAAACTCATTTCATTTTGGCCTTACACAAATACTAATGCCTAACTTTATGACTAATAAATACAACATCTTTTGTAACTTCTCATGAAAGACAAATATGTTGCTATTTTGAATAAAGGTAAATTTTGAAATTTGTTTTCAGTCAAAGATTATTTCATGCATGTAGAAATAGGTGAGTCTAGAATCATAAAAATCGAAAGGAGTCTTAGACCATTAATTTTACTAGATTGGTTAACAAACTTGGAATACAAACTAATAAGGAGAGACAAAAGCAGCTTTTGTAATACTCTAAAAATGCACAACTTTAAATAGATAAATAATTACAGACATATAAATAGACCAGGTGCTCTGCAGGGCGCAGCTTTATACAACTGCAGAGGTCAAACCCTGAACAGTTGGGGCAAGTATGGACAAAACATTCAAACGTGATACAGCTCTGAATTTGGATTGTGATCAAATTTTTGACATTACATGGTTTTTTTTACACAAAACAAATGTCAAGATTTTACAAATCAATTAAAGATTTCTTCTTCAAACTTATTTAAATTTAAAATTAAATAGTTGACACAGCATAGGGTTTCTGACACAGAATGAATGTGGTCTAATGAGGCCAACCTTAAAAATATGTTTGTTTGCAGTTTTCCGACTGTACCTTCAGACTGAAGGGTCGGTAGGTATTTTATCAGCCAAAATACAGTTTAAACAAGCAGTTACACTAAACCAAGTTTCTTGTGAAGAAAAAAAAAAAACATTTTAAAACAACAAACACTGGACATGCTGAAAACCAACATCAAATGAACAGGCATTTTCAGATAAAAAACTTTTTAACCAAAACTGAAACTTTAACATAGTGTCATTATCCAATTTATGACATAAAATATGGTATAATTATTAAATACTGGAACACTTATAAACAAGGAATGTCATTATGACTAGAACTGTTTTAAAGAAATATATTCAGACATGTATGCTTCTTGACTAGAATGTTTTCATGAGTAGAGTATTTTCATCAGAAAAATGTAGATATTAAAGATTTTTAAGACAATGTATTAAAGAGTGTATTTTTAATAAAAAAAAAATAACCATTGAATCTTCCTCAATTGAAAAAAAGGCAACTTGAAAAAAAAGTATTAAGACATTCGACTGTTTTCATATTTCTAACAATATTTAATTATATGTGATAAGGTTATATTTTTGCCAGGCTTTAATGAAAACCAAAGAAATCTAAAGTTTGGGGTGAAATCCATAGCACCCCATTAAAAGTAAATGGTCTGTACTGAAATGTTTTTAATGCATAAAAAAAATTGGCAGCACAGCTCCTAAGGACATGTTTTAATTAGTGTTGTCAAATCGTACACTTTTGCCTAACCGGTTACTCGGATAATCGTTCGACCGATTAACCGGTAGTTTAAGTTGATGTTTGAAAGTTTTTTCAATAGTACCCTACACATAGATATAAGAAGATGTGGTATGAGTGTCAATGTGAATACCTTCCATTCAAGTCATACATTTACGTTTTTATAATACCATAAATTGAAGTTTGTCCTTTGGTATTATAAGGCTTGTCTGTGAAGATTCCTGTCGAGGTTTGATTTTTAATCAAATAAAAGGTATCAACTATGGCGTTTGTACTAACTTCAGATTGAAAAATAAAAAATAGAAACCTTGATCTCGTAGATTTGAATATGTCTGAAACCGATGATTCTTTCATTTTCACTTGTTGTTTCCGAAAATAATGTGAATTATATTGAAGTATTTTAATTTTAATTGATTTATCCATCCATCAAGTATATTTGATTACATTCACGTTGTTTTTTTTTTTTTTTTTTTTTTTTTTTAAGTTAGCTTTTCGTTTAAAATATGACAAAGACTTGCACGACGGAGATTGCACATGATTCAGATGTCGGTTTACACAATATTAGATCAAAAATGAAATAATGAAGTGAATGGTAAAATTTAATCGTATCACTGATTTAAAGTTACTGTTAAAAAAACATGTAACTAATTATGTTTCCTTAATATCTTGCCCCGAGCTCAGAGACAAGTTCTAATTAATCTTATATTTTTGGATTAACAATAGCAATTAATATACTGGACAATTGATCTGTCAAATTAATTACCAAGACAACAATTTTTAAAGACAACATAAATATTTAATGATTTCAATACAAATTTATATCAAATCTATTAAAATTGAAAAAAAAGCCCGGTTAACCGGTTAGCGTTTTTGGTATTCGGTATTCGGTCGTTCGAACGGTTAACCGTTGACAACACTAGGTTTAATTGAATTCACACAGGCCACACAGTTTGGGTATATTTAATATTTCAAGAAAGAGAATAATTGCAATGAGTGGGGCAGCCCCCCTTATCCTAAAGGAGCATACTCATTGCAATCGAAGATAGATTTAATATAGAGAGAGTATATTTATTTTTCAAGCTAACCATTCATTTTCTCTACATCTTTGTGTAGTTAGGGTTGCTTCTTATTGATTTGGCATGATCTATTATCCATTAACATTTCAAATGAGCCCTTCCTCCGTACAGGCGTGTTTACAGATATCCGTGAAGATTTAAGTCACGGAGGAGTGGTTTCATCCTTGTCGTCTTCACAACGATTTGTAGAAAATATGCCATACTTCAAGCTGCTGTTGATTTATTTAACCACTGAAATTGGTTCCATAAAGTCAGGCTCCACAGATTCTGTACCCGATTTGTTTGAGACAGAATGGTTATCGTGTCAGTTATGAATATCCGCTGCATCATCGTCAATGATATCATCACACATCATTACATGTGCCTGAATCTGTATAAACAGTTTACTAATAAACTTTTTTGTTTGTTATTTGTCTTCAAATTGACACGAGACGACAGCGTAAAGTACTCCTCCGTGACTTCATGGATACCTGTAAACAATTTCCATGTGCTTTATCATTAAATGGTCACATGTACGCTTGACGGGAAGCTAAGAAAAACCGAACTTGAAATGCGTAATTGACCCAGACTTTAAATCATTTCCGGAAAGGACCCAAAGTTCCGGATCGCGTCAATAGAAGTATTAAAAAAAATTTCTTCAAATTTAAAGCAATAAAATTTTCACAGTCGGGAGGATTTTCAAGGGTCGGTCGGTAAACTGCAAACAAACAATATTTTAATTTAAGCCTGAACTTGAAATTTTTTTTTTGCCTTTGAGCAATTTACTATGCTGTTGAATATTAATCCTCTCAAAAAAATGTTTGAAGAAATTTTCTTTTTATTTATGAAATCTGAAATGAGAAAAATTCAACCCCCCCCCCCCCCCCCATTTTTTTTTTCACATCCCCGTTTCCCTTTTTCCAAAACTGATATCAATTCAAATTTCTAATGGAGTTTGCAACAATAACTACTCTTTTAAATACATCATAAAATATTAAAATGTAAAATAAAGTGCTTGTTATCACTGAATGGTAAAGATTGGTTGGTAGTAAAAGTGAATATACATTGTTTATTGTATAAAACAATAAAAAAAACTTCATCAGCAACATTTTATATTGGCAAATTTCCAATGAAGTTATTTACATAAAGTTATTGGCAAATAAAAATAGAAAATGACATCATAGTCATGTCTGGCAAATGTCAAACATACATTATCTAAAAACATTTAAGATAAGAAAAGGAAAAAAAGCTTCATCAGCAACATTTTATATTGGCAAATTTCCAATGAAGTTATTTACATAAAGTTATTGGCAAATAAAAATAGAAAATGACATCATAGTCATGTCTGGCAAATGTCCAACATACATTATCTAAAAACATTTGAGATAAGATAAGGAAAAAAAGCTTCATCAGCAACATTTTATATTGGCAAATTTCCAATGAAGTTATTTACATAAAGTTATTGGCAAATAAAAATAGAAAATGACATCATAGTCATGTCTGGCAAATTTCCAACATATATTATCAACTACTATTCTATACAAAGAAAGATAACTCCAATTGAAAATTAATTGCTATTGCACAATATTGTGCAATTAGATATTTCTTGCTATTGTGCAATACTGTGCAATTGAAAATTTCTTGCTATTGCACAATACTTGATATGGAATCCTGATTTGGACCAACTTGAAAACTGGGCCCATAATCAAAAATCAAAGTACATGCTTAGATAAAGCATATCAAATAAGCCCAAGAATTTAATTTTTGTTAAAATCAAACTTAGTTTAATTTTGGACCCTTTGGACCTTAATGTAGACTAATTTGAAAACTGGACCAAAAATTAAGAATCTACATACACAGTTAGATTTGGCATATCAAAGAACCCATTTATTCAATTTTTGATGAAATCAAACAAAGTTTAATTTTGGACCCCCATTTGGACCAACTTGAAAACTAGGCCAATAATTAAAAATCTAAGTACATTTTTAAATTCAGCATATCAAAGAACCCCAAGGATTCAATTTTTGTTAAAATCAAACTAAGTTTAATTTTGGACCCTTTGGACCTTAATGTAGACCAATTTGAAAACGGGACCAAAAATTAAGAATCTACATACATAGTTAGATTCGGCATATCAAAGAACCCCAATTATTCAATTTTTGATGAAATCACACAAAGTTCAATTTTGGACACTTTGGGCCCCTTATTCCTAAACTGTTGGGACCAAAACTCCCAAAATCAAACCCAACCTTCCTTTTATGGTCATAAACCTTGTGTTTAAATTTCATAGATTTCTATTTACTTATACTAAAGTTATGGTACAAAAACCAAAAATAATGCTTATTTGGGCCCCTTTTTGGCCCCTAATTCATAAACTGTTGTGACCTCAACTCCAAAAATCAATCCCAACCTTCCTTTTGTGGTCATAAACCTTGTGTTTAAATTTCATTGATTTCTATTTACTTATACTAAAGTTATTGTGCGAAAACCAAGAATAATGCTTATTTGGGCCCTTTTTTGGCCCTTAATTCCTAAACTGTTGGAACCAAAACTCCCAAAATCAATCCCAACCGTCCTTTTGTGGTCATAAACCTTGTGTCAAAATTTCATAGATTTCTATTCACTTAAACTAAAGTTATAGTGCGAAAACCAAGAAAATGCTTATTTGGGCCCTTTTTGGCCCCTAATTCCTAAAATGTTGGGACCAAAACTCCCAAAATCAATCCCAACCTTCCTTTTGTGGTCATAAACCTTGTGTTAAAATTTCATTGATTTCTATTCACTTTTAATAAAGTTAGAGTGCGAAAACTAAAAGTATTCGGACGACGACGACGACGCAGCCAACGTGATAGCAATATACGACCAAAAAATTAAAATTTTTGCGGTCGTATAATAAATAACAAGAAGTAATTGTAACAGGATGCTGTTACGAAGTCTCCCAAACAACGCTCCCATAACTCGCCATTTATATGGTCCCATGTTCATTTGATTTGATTTTTTGTCCAATACAAGAATATATATGGCTTACGGGTGGGGATCTCCACCATTTACAAGTATTCAAACAGGAGGGGGTGGTGGTAACCCCCAGAGACTTTTCCTACATTTCATTTGATTTGTTTTATTGTCCCCTACAAGAATATATATGGTTTAGGGGTGGGGATCTGCACCGTTTACAAGATAATAGTACATTCTCAAATTGAACGGGGGTGGGGGTGACCCCCAGGAACTTCCATTTAACTTCATTTGATAAGTTTTATTGTCCCATACAAGAATAGATATGGTTTAGGGGTGGGGATGTTGACTGTTTACAAGTTTTCAAACAAGAGGGGGTGGGGTGAGCCCCTAGGTACATCACTTTTATTTCATTTCATTTGTTTTATTGTCCCCTACAAGAATATATATGGTTTAGGGGTGGGGATCTGGACTGTTTACAAGATAATAGCACATTCTCAAATTGAACAGGGTGGGGATGACCCCCGGGGACTTCCCTTTAATTTCATTTGATTTGTTTTATCGTCCCATTCAAGAATATATATGGTTTAGGGGTGGGGATCTGGACCGTTTACAAGATAAAAGCATATTCTCAAATTGAAGGGGTGGGGATGACCCCCCAGGGACTCCCCCTATATTTCATGTGATTTGTTTTATTGTCTTATAATCATTTCTGAAGACTGCATGTATCTATCACTTACAGTTTTCAAGTTATATTCAATTGAAAA
The DNA here is from genome assembly GCF_965363235.1 of Mytilus galloprovincialis. Lineage (NCBI taxonomy): Eukaryota > Metazoa > Mollusca > Bivalvia > Mytilida > Mytilidae > Mytilus > Mytilus galloprovincialis. The sequence goes on from NC_134840.1 coordinate 55,661,305, forward strand.
TTTTAGAAAATAAAATCCCATAGGGTTCTATAGTAAACCCCTCCCTCCTTTCTACCCCCCAAAATACCCCTTAATAGACCCCAATGCACAAACGAAACATTGATGGCTCACCTAGACATGTTAGTCTAACATATTGTAAAATCCTAAGTAAATCTGACAAGCTGTTTAGGAGAACCGCTGCGGACAAGTTCTTTTTTAAAGTGGCGGAAGAAGAAGAGGAAGAAGAAGAAGAATAACTAGATTTGTAATTGCTAGCAATAACGGATGGCACCCTCGTCCCCCCATTGCCAGGCGAGCGGCAGCCATTTTGGAAATTCCAAAGTCAAAGAGTGCATCTACACTTGCAAATTATCATTTTTGCAAAATTTCATTGAGTTTGGAGCATTTTGAAATTTTGGACAATTTTGCTGTTTCCATGGTTACGGCGGCCATTTTGGAAATTCCAACTTCAAAATGCAACTCCGCACATGCCAGTCACTATTCTTATAAAGTTTCATCCAGTTTGCAGTACTTAATTTTTTTTGGAAATTTTGAACATTTGTGCTGCAACCATGGTTACAGTAGATAATTCCAAAATTCTAAAAGCGTACATCTCATTGCCAGATGTCATGTTATATATCAATACAGTTTCATTTACTTTGGTGCACTACTCTCTGAGAAAATGCTGATTTTATGCATTTTTCCATAGGGTCAATGCAAAACTTGGCCCCTGTTTCCATGACAACGGCGGCCATTTTGAACTATCCAAATATTGTCTTGACACCTTGGCATACTGGAGAACATTTTCATAAAGTTTCATCCAGTTGGATCTTATAACAAAAGAGTTCAAATTTTTAATATTTTAGCTGTTTCCATGGTAACGGCAGCCATTTTGAAAATTCCAAAGTCAAACTGGAAATCAGCACATGCCAGTTAACATTCCTGTCGAGTTTCTTCCAGTTTGGAACACTTTGATTTTTTTCGCATTTGTGCTGTTTCCATGGAAACGGCGGCCATCTTTTACCATTCCATAGCAAGGTGCACAACTTCAAATGGGGTTCCTCATTATAGTTGAGTTCCATAAACATTGGTCCGTTCAATTCTGAGAACTCGCGCGGACAAAATGTGTGGAAGAAAAATAAAAATAACTAGATTTGTAATTGCTAGCAATAACGGATGGCACCCTCGTCCACCATTGCCAGGCGAGCGGCATCAATTTTGAAATTTCCAAAATTAAAGAGCGCATTTACAGATGTCTATCAACGTTGTTGTAAAATTTCATCAATTTTGGAGCATTTTGAAATTTTTGATTTTTGTGTTGTTTCCATGGAAACGGCGTCCATTTTGGAAATTCCAAAGTCGAATACCAACTCTTGATGTGCCACTTAACATGTCTGTCAATTTTTAGAAAGTTTGGACCAATTTGAAATTTTTGGACATTTCTGCTGTTTCTATGGTAACGGTGACCATTTCCAAAATTCCAAAGACACCTACCACATTGGCACATGATAAGGAACATACCATTAAAGTTTTAATGGTTGAATATACCATATTAAGAGTTTAAATACTACTTTAAGATTTTCCCAATAGGGTTTAATGCTAAACATATTTAGTTTCCATGGCAATATAGTAGTTCCAAAGATTCCCAAAATCATCTCAAACCTGTATATGGTGGACACCAACAATATATAAAAATTTGATGATTTTCAGTTCAGGAATATTCAAATTATTCACCAAAAACCAAAAAAATATTTTTTACATTTGTTCTGTTTCCATGGTAACGGCTGCCATCTTGCACATGCTAAAGTCTGCTGCACAACTTCGCATGGTGTTCCACATTGTGGTATAATTCCATCAACATTGGTCCATTCAATCCCGAGAAATAGCGTGGACAAAATGTGTGGAAGAATAAAAATAATAAGAAAAAAAGAAACGTAGAATAACAATATGTCACCCCAACTCCGTTGAGGGTGCCATAACTAGATTTGCCATTGCAAGCAATAGCGGATGGCACCCTTTCCCCATTGCCAGGCCAGCAGCAGCCATTTAGAAAATTTTGCTGTTTCCATGGCAACGGCGGCCATTTTGAAAATTCGAAACTCAAAAGTTAAGTCTACATCAGCTAGGCAAAATTTGTTATAAGTTTCATTAAATTTAAAGCATTTTGAAGTTTTTGCTGTTCCCATGGTAACAGCGGGCATTTTGAATATTCCAAAGTCAAACCCCCGCTGCAATTTTTTCCCTCCATAATCATATATACCATCATATACCATTTAATGTCTCTAGAATAAATTTAACATTGATGTTCTGGAATGTTCTGTGAAAATTCAAAGTTTTGACCTTTTTGCATTGTTTTCATGGTAACAACAGATATTTTGGAAATTCCAACGCCAAATACCACTCTAAGACATAAACCCGGATTTCCTAATATTTTTCTATAAATCTATCTCAGCATGTTATCAGTAATCAGTTAGATATAAATTATGTGGACACACTTTCTTAGTGATTCACTAATTATAACCACATGTGGATCACAAAATGATAAGCTATAAATTTATATTTCTCTGTGTCTTTCCTCCTAGCTTCATTGTATTTCTGAACAATAAATTTGAAGAAAAAAAAAATCCTAAAGAAAAAATATATATTTAAAATAATAATATGCATGTTTAGTTTATTTTGATGTTATGGACAACTTTCCCTGCATTTACACGTATATGAAATAATTTTGTTCCTCACCTTTTTTTCTACATTTAATAAAAATAAATAACTTTGATTTCTTTCAAACTGCTGTGAAATCAGGGAAAATTAAAAAGTTACCATAAACGATTAGCCTAACTTTGATAAATGATCTGGTCTATGCCATAGGTATTGGCCAAAAGACAACTTTTTTAGCCCTCCCCCTTTTATTTAAATCTGGTATTTTTCTTAGTTTTCTATCAATTTCGATTAAATTTACGGTTTTTATACTATATCAAAATAAACATGCTCAAATTAAATTTTAATTGCTACTTGCTTTTAATTCTAAGTTAACTTTACACAGCTAGAAATTAACAGAACAAAAACTCCAGATGTTTTTAAAAAGGGGGAGGACTTTAAAAACTCCTTGTCTTTAAGTACTATGATCTATGCATGATAGAGCCCTATTCCAAAATTAACTTAAGAGTGACGGCAAACCAGATTTCCTGCAGAGGTCGAAAGCGGAACAGTCGAACAAGTATGGACTCAACATTTAAGCTTAAAACAGCTCTGAATTTGGATTGTGATTGAATATTTGACGCAGCATAGGTTTGTGACACAAAATCAATGTGGTAAAAAGAACTGATTTTCATTTAAAAAAACCCAATTTGATTACCAGAAAACGAAAAAAATCAATTAAACCTCCAGATGACAATCCCCCCTTTTTCTTCAAAACAATATAGAATGTGTTAATCAATGTGTTCTCTTCTTTTCTATCATACCCATAATTGTTTGACGACATCAGATTTATGTCATCTTTTTTTAAACAGGTATAACATTTGCTACTGTGCCAAACAATTAACATATTACATACTATAAATTACAATAAAAACTTAATCACTTTAAAATATTAACATTAATTATGATAAAATTACTGTAATAGTTTTCTGTTTTTATTTCAACTTCTGATGTTAACTTTCAGTTGTTATCCATTTGTTTGATGTGTTTGAACTTTAGATTTTTGCCATTTGATTGGGGACTTTCTTTTTTAATTTTCCTCAGAGTTCAGTATTTTTGTGATTTTACTTTTCACATGATCAAACTTTATTATTCAATTTCTATATCAATATTCACTATAGGAATCATTTATACACATTTGTAACTGTACTGAAAATGATATATATATTAAGTATGATAATATGTATGTGACCAGTTATTTGGGGGATTATGATCAACAAACCCAGCATGATGCATGGTCTGGGGTAATTGGCATCAGCATGATGTCTGATAAGACCACAGCTACAAAGTAGCTGGAAATTCGGGCTTATGTCTTAGAGTGATACCACATCTTCCAATGTTGCTCATCGTTATTGTGAAGTTTAATGACGTTTGGAGCATTTTGAGATTTTTGAAATTTTTGGAGTAGTTTCCATGGCAACATAGTAGTTCCAATGAGTGCCAAAATCATCCAACACCTGTATATAGTGGGCACCTTCATTGTATCAAAATATAATGATTCTGAGTTCAAGCATATCCAAACAGTTCACCGAAACAAAACACTGGATTTTTTCACATTTGTTTCGTTTCCATGGCAACGGCAGCCATCTTGATGGTGCCATACCCCACTGCACTATAGAATGTGGTGGTCTACATTATGGTATAGTTCCATCAATATTGTTCAAGCCAATTCTGAGAAATAGAATGGACAAAAAAGTGTGGAAGAATAAATATAATAATAAGAATAACTAGATTTGCCATTGCAAGCAATAGCGGATGGCACCCTTCCCCCATTGCCAGGTGAGCTGCAGCCATTTTGAAAAATTCGAAAGTCAAAGAGCACATATACAGATGTTTATTAACATTCTTGTAAAGTTTTATCAATTTTGGAGCATTTTGAAATTTTTAAAATTTTTGCTATTTCCATGGTAACGGGTACCATTTCCAAAATTCCAAAGACAGGTGCCACTTTGGGACATGTCGTGTTATATATGCATTAAGTTGTAGAAGGTTTGATTTAATATTCTTGCAGGAAATACAACTTCAATGTGTTTTTCCATTAGGCCAATGTTAAACTTTTGCCCTGTTTCCATGACAATGGCAGCCATTTTGGAATTTTCTTATATTGTCACAACATCTAGGGATACTGAGGAACCTTACCATAAAGTTTCATCCAGTTAGGTCTTATAATGAAAGATTTAAAATTTGCATTTTTTTCCACATTTTATCAGTTTCCATGGCAACGGCGGCCATTTTTTACCATTCCAATGTCTCTTGCACTACTTCACATGGCGGTTCATATTATGGTATAGTTCCATCAACATGGGTCTGACCAATCAAGAGAAATAGTATGGACAAAATGTGTGGAAGAATAAAAATAATAACTAGAATTGCCATTGCAAGCAATAGCGGATGTCACCCTTCCCAAATTGCCACTAAGCGGCAGCCATTTCAAAATTGTTGAACAGTGAATGCACATATATGCATGGCAATACATCTTTCTGTAAATTTTCAGTATGTTCAGAGCATTTTAAAAAAATTCACATTTCTGCTGTTTCCATGGCAACGGCAGCCATTTTGAAAATTTCAAAGTCAAAAGTCTCATCCAGACTTGCCAGTCAACAATCCTATTAAGTTTGATCAATTTTGGAGCATTTTGAAATTTTTGAAATATTTGGTCCTGTATCCATGGTAACAGAGTGGTTCCAATGATTGTCAAAATCATTAAAAACCTGTATATAGTGGACAACTATATTGTGTAAAAATTTGATGATTTTAAGTTCTAGCATACCAAAATTATTTACCAAACCCTGAGGTTTTTAGAGCATTTTGACACTTATGCACTGTTTCCATGGTAACGGCAGACATTTTGGAAATTCCAACGCCAAATTACGCATCTACCAAAGTTGCTCATCGTTACTATGAAGTTTGAAAAAATTTGGAGCATTTTGAAATTTTTGAAATTTTTGGGGTAGTTTCCATGGCAACATAGTGGTTCCAATGATTGCCAATATCATCCAAAACCAATATATGGCTGGCACCTACATTGTGATAAAATATGATGATTCTGAGTTTAAGCATCTCTAAATAATTCACAAAACCAAAAACTGGAATTTTTCACAATTGTTTCGTTTCCATGGAAACGGCAGCCATTTTTTATGGTCTTAGACCCTACTGCAACCCGAAATTTTGTGTTCCTCCTTATAGTGAATTATCATTAAGATTGGTTCCATTTTACTCCAAAAAACCTGTCGGACAAAAAAAGGTGGAAGAATAATAATAATAACAAAGAAACATAAGAAAAGCAATATGTCACCCGACATTGTCGATCGGGTGACATAACTAGATTTGCCATTGCAAGCAATAGCGGATGGCACCCTTCCCCCATTGCCAGGTGAGCGGCAGCCATTTTGAAAATTCCAAAGTCAAAGATTGCATCTACAGATGTGTATTAACATTGTTGTAACGTTTCATTAATTTTGGAGCATTTTGAAATTTTTGAAATTTTTGCTATTTCCATGGTAACGGGTACCATTTCTAAAATTCCAAAGACAGGTGCCACTTTGGGACATGCCATGTTACATATCTATAAAGTTGCATTGGGATTGATGCTATATTCTTCAAGAAAATGCATCTTTAATGTATTTTCCCATAGGGCCAATGTTAAACTTTCGCCCTGTTTCCATGACAATGGCGGCCATTTTGGAATTTTCTTATATTGTCACAACATCTAGGCATACCAAGGAACATTACCACTAAGTTTCATCCAGGTAGGTCTTATAATGAAAGATTTAAAATTTGCATTTTTTTTCACATTTGATCAGTTTCCATGGCAACGGTGGCCATTTTTTACCATTCCAATGTCTCTTGCACAACTTAACATGGCGGTTCATATTATGGTATAGTTCCATCAACATTGGTCTGACCAATTCTGAGAAATAGTATGGACAAAATGTGTGGAAGAATAAAAATAATAATAATAATAATAAAAAGAAAAAAAAGAAACGAACAATAACAAGATGTCACCCCAACTCCGTTGAGGGTGCCATAACTAGATTTGTAATTGCTAGCAATAACGGATGGCACCCTCGTCCCCCCATTGCCAGGCGAGCGGCAGCCATTTTGAAAATTTCAAAGTCAAAGAGTGCATCTACACATGCAAGTCATCATTTTTGTAAAATTTCATTAAGTTTGGAGCATTTTGAAATTTTGGACAATTTTGCTGTTTCCATGGTTACGGCAGCCATTTTGGAAATTCCAACTTCAAATTGCAACTCCGCACATGTCAGTTACTATTCCTGTAAAGTTTCATCCAGTTTGCAGCATTTTAATTTTTTTGGAAATTTTGAACATTTGTGCTGCAACCATGGTTACAGTAGATAATTCCAAAATTCTAAAAGCGTACATCTCTTTGCCACATGTCATGTTATATATCAATACAGTTTCATTAACTTTGGTGCACTACTCTCTGAGAAAATGCTGGTTTTATGCATTTTTCCATAGGGTCAATGCAAAACTTGGCCCCAGTTTCCATGACAACGGCGGCCATTTTGAACTTTCCAAATATTGTCTTGACATCTTGGCATACTGGAGAATATTTTCATAAAGTTTCATCCAGCTGGATGTTATAACGAAAGAGTTAGAATTTTTGATATTTGAGCTGTTTCCATGGTAACGGCAGCCATTTTGAAAATTCCAAAGTCAAACTGCAAATCAGCACATGCCAGTTAACATTCCTGTGGAGTTTCTTCCAGTTTGAACCACTTTGATTTTTTTCGCATTTGTGCTGTTTCCATGGAAACGGCGGCCATCTTTTACCATTCCATAGCAAGGTGCACAACTTCAAGTGGGGTTCTTCATTATAGTTGAGTTCCATAAACATTGGTAGGTTCAATTCTGAGAACTCGCGCGGACAAAATGTGTGGAAGAAAAATAAAAATAACTAGATTTGCCATTGCAAGCAATAGCGGATGGCACCCTTCCCCTATTGCCAGGCGAGCGGCAGCAATCTAGAAGATTCCAAAGTCAAAGTGTGCATCTACACATTCAAATTATCATTTTTGTTAAGTTTTATTAAGTTTGAAGTATTTTGCAATTTTTTAAATTTTTGCTGTTTCCATGGTTACGGCGGCCATTTTGAAAATTCCAACTTCAAAAGTCAACTCTGCTTATGCTAGTGACCATTCCTGTAAAGTTTCATCCAGTTTGCAGCATTTTTATTTTTTTTTGAAAATTTTGACCTTTTTGCATTGTTTCCATGGTAACAACAGATATTTTGGAAATTCCAACTCCAAATTCCACATCCTCCAATGTTGCTCATCGTTACTGTGAAGTTTCATGAAGTTTGGAGCATTTTGATATTTTTGAAATTTTTGGTGTTGTTTCCATGGCAACATAGTAGTTCCAATGAGTGCCAAAATCATCCAACACCTGTATATAGTGGGCACCTACATTGTATTAAAATATAATGATTCTGAGTTAAAGCATATCCAAACAGTTCACCAAAACCAAAAACTGGAATTTTTCATATTTGTTCCGTTTCCATGGAAACGGTGGCCATCTTGGACCATTCCATAGCAAGATGCACAACTTCATATGGGGGTCCTCATTATAATAGAGTTCCATCAACATTGGCCCATTTGATTCCGAGAACTAGCGTGGACAAAATGTGTGGAAGAAGATTAATAAAAACTAGATTTGTAATTGCTAGCAATAACAGATGGCACCCTTCCCCCATTGCCAGGTGAGCGGCAGCCATTTTGAAAATTCCAAAGTCAAATAGTGCATCTACAGATGTCTAGTAACATTTTTGCAACGTTTCATTAAGTTTGAAGCATTTTGAAATTTTGGATAATTTTGCTGTTTCCATGGTAACGGCGGCCATTTTGAAAATTCCAAACTCAAAAGTCAAGTCTACATAAGCTAGGCAACATTTATTATAAGTTTCCTTAAATTTGAAGCATTTTGAAGTTTTTCATATTTTTGCTGTTACCATGGTAACGGCGGCCATTTTGAATATTCCAAAGTCAAACCCCCGCTGCAATTTTTTGCCCTCCATAAACATATACCATTTAATATCTCTAGAATAAATTTAACATTGATGTTCTGGAATGTTCTGTGATAATTCAAAGTTTTGACCTTTTTGCATTGTTTCAAAGGTAACAACAGATATTTTGGAAATTCCAACGCCAAATTCCACATCTTCCAATGTTGCTCATCGTTACTGTGAAGTTTCATGAAGTTTGGAGCATTTTGAGAATTTCGAAATTTTTGGTGTAGTTTCCATGGCAACATAGTAGTTCCAATGATCACCAAAATCATCCAACACCTGTATATAGTGGGCACCTACATTGTATTAAAATATAATGATTCTGAGATAAAGCATATCCAAACAGTTCACCAAAACAAAAAACTGGATTTTTTCACATTTGTTCTGTTTCCATGGTAACGGTAGCCATCTTGAACCATTCCATGCTTCCTGCAACTCTGCACCTGGGGGTCCTTACTATAGTAGAGTTCCATCAACATTGGTCCATTGGATTTCGAGAAATCACCTGGACAAAATTTGTTGCAAGAAAAATAATAATAATAATAAGAAAAAAAAGAAACGTAGAATAACAATACGTCACCCCAACTCCGTTGAGGGTGCCATAACTAGATTTGCCATTGCAAGCAATAGCGGATGGCACCCTTCCCCCATTGCCAGGTGAGCGGCAGCCATTTTGAAAATTCCAAAGTCAAAGTTTGCATCTACAGATGTGTATTAACATTGTTGTAACGTTTCATTAATTTTGGAGCATTTTGAAATTTTTGAAATTTTCGCTATTTCCATGGTAACGGGTACCATTTCTAAAATTCCAAAGACAGGTGCCACTTTGGGACATGTCATGTTACATATCTATAAAGTTTCATTGGGATTGATGCTATATTCTTCAAGAAAATGCATCTTTAATGTATTTTCACATAGGGCCAATGTTAAACTTTCGCCCTGTTTCCATGACAATGGCGGCCATTTTGGAATTTTCTTATATTGTCACAACATCTAGGCATACCAAGGAACATTACCATAAAGTTTCATCCAGCTAGGTCTTATAATGAAAGATTTAAAATTTGCATTTTATTTCACATTTCATCAGTTTCCATGGCAACGGCGGCCATTTTTTACCATTCCAATGTCTCTTGCACTACTTTACATGGCGGTTCATATTATGGTATAGTTCTATCAACATGGGTCTGACCAATCCAGAGAAATAGTATGGACAAAATGTGTGGAAGAATAAAAATAATAATAATAATAATAAAAAGAAAAAAAAGAAACGAACAATAACAAGATGTCACCCCAACTTCGTTGAGGGTGCCATAACTAGAATTGCCATTGCAAGCAATAGCGGATGTCACCCTGGTTCCCCAATTGCCACTAAACGACAGCCATTTCGAAATGTTCCATCAGTAAATGTAGATATATCCATAATAAAAGATCTTTCTTTCAGTTTTCATAGCTTTATGTACGTTTTTCTGTTCTTAACAATTGTGCCGTTTCCATGACAACGGCGGCCATTTTGGAAATTCCGAACTCAAAAGTCAAGTCTACATTAGCTAGGCAACATTTGTTTTAAGTTTCATTAAATTTGAAGCATTTTGGAGTTTTTCATATTTTTGCTGTTTCCATGGTAACGGCTGCCATTTTGAAAATTCTAAAGTCTAACTTCTTCTGCAAATTGATCTCTCCATAATTATATACCATCATATACCATTTAATGTCTCTAGAATAAATTTAACACTTATGTTCTGGAATGTTCCATGAAAAATTCACCCCCCTCAAATTATGTCTAGAGACCCCCCAGTTGAAAAAAAAATGTACCATGTTGCAGTGTGCATGAGTCTCTTAATATCATAGAAGTTTCATATCAATTGGAACACATTTCTATTTTTCACATTTTTGCTGTTTCCATGGCAATGGCAGCCATTTTTTTAATTCCAAGGTAAGGTGCAAAACTGCACATGGTGATTAACATTATGTTATAGTTCCATCAACATTGGTCCATTCAATTCTGAGAACTAAGCCGGACAAAAAGTGTGGAATAAAAATAATAAGAACTAGATTTGCGATTGCAAGCAATAGCGGATGGCACCCTTCCCCTATTGCCAGGTGAGCGGCAGCCATTTTGAAAATTCTGATGTCAAAGACCGCAATTTCAGATGTCTCTTCCCATTGTCGTAAAGTTTCAAAAATTTTGGAGCATTTTGAAATTTTTCGTATTTTTGCTGTTTCCATGGTAACGGCGGCCATTTTGAAAATTCCGAAGTCAACCTGCTGCTGCAATTTGTTCTCATCATAATTAGATACCATCACTTAATACAAAATGTTTCTAGAAGAAATTTAACATTGATGTTCTAGAATTTTCTATGTTAAACATTTTGCCTGTTTCCATGGCAATGGCAGCCATTTTGGAATTTCTAAGTATTGTTGGTACCTCGGGGCCCCACCACCAACATTTGCACAAAGTTTCATAAGGTTGGCTCTTATAACGAAAGAGTTAGAATTTTGATTTTCTTTTACATTTTTTTAGTTTCCATGGTAACCGCGGCCATCTTGCACATTCCAAAGTCAGGTGCACAACTTCACATGGTGGACAACATTATAGCATAGTTCCATCAAGATTGGTCCATCCAATTCCGAGAACTGCCTTGGACAAAAAGTGTGGAAGAATAAAAATAATAAAAATAATAAGAAAAAAAAGAAACGAACAATAACAATATGTCACCCCAACTCCGTTGAGGGTGCCATAAAAAAAGAATCGTACAATAACAATATGTCACCCGACCTCCGTCAGGGTGACATAATAAGAAAAAAAAGAAACGTAGAATAACAATATGTCACCCCAACTCCGTTGAGGGTGCCATAACTAGAATTGCCATTGCAAGCAATAGCGGATGTCACCCTTCCCAATTGACACTAAGCGGCAGCCATTTCAAAATTGTTGAACAGTGAATGCACATAAATGCATGGCAATACATGTTTCTGAAAATTTTCAGTACAATCACAGCATTTTAAAAATTTCACATTTCTGCTGTTTCCATGGCAACGGCAGCCATTTTGAAAATTTCGAAATCAAAAGTCTCATCTTTACTTGCCAGTTAACAATAATATCCAGTTTCATTAAGTTCAAAGCATTTAGAGAATTTTTGACTTTTTTGCAGTTTCCATGGCAACGGTGGCCATTTTGGAAATTCCAAAGTCAAAAGTCTCATCCAGACTTGCCAGTCAACAATCATATTAAGTTTGATCAATTTAGGAGCATTTTGAAATTTTTGAAATATTTGGTCCTGTATCCATGGTAACAGAAGAGTTCCAATGATTGTCAAAATCAATCAAAACCTGTATATAGTGGATAACTATATTGTGTAAAAATTTGATGATTTTAAGTTCAAGCATACCAAAGTTATTTACCAAACCCTGAGGTTTTTAGAGCATTTTGACACTTATGCACTGTTTCCATGGTAACGGCAGACATTTTGGAAATTCCAACGCCAAATAACGCATCTACCAAAGTTGCTCATCGTTACTATGAAGTTTCAAAAAATTTGGAGCATTTTGAAATTTTGGAAATTTTTGGGGTAGTTTCCATGGCAACATAGTGGTTCCAATGATTGCCAATATCATCCAAAACCAATATATGGCTGGCACCTACATTGTGATAAAATATGATGATTCTGAGTTTAAGCATCTCTAAATTATTCACAAAACCAAAAACTGGAATTTTTCACAATTGTTCCATTTCCATGGAAACGGCAGCCATTTTTTATGGTCTTAGACCCTACTGCAACCCGAAATTTTGTGTTCCTCCTTATAGTGAATTATCATTAAGATTGGTTCCATTTTACTCCAAAAAACCTGTCGGACAAAAAAAGGTGGAAGAATAATAATAACTAGAATTGCCATTGCAAGCAATAGCGGATGTCACCCTTACCCCCAATTGCCACTAAGCGGCAGCCATTTCAAAAACTTTTAACAGTGAATGCACATATTTGCATGGCAATGCATTTTTCTGTAAATTTTCAGTACATTTAGATCATTTTTAAAAACATGACATTTTTGCTGTTTCCATGGCAACGGCAGCCATTTTGAAATTTTCAAAGTCGAAAGTCTCATCTATACATGCCAGTTTACAATAATATTAAGTTTCATTAAGTTTGGAGCATTTTGAAAATATTTGACAAATTTTACAGTTTCCATGGCAACGGTAGCCATTTTAGAAATTCCAACTTCAAAAGTCTCATCCAGACTTGCCAGTCTACAATCATATTAAGTTTCATCAATTTTGGAGCATTTTGAAACTTTTGAAATTTTTGACATTTTGATTGGTTCCTATGGCAACAGAGACCATTCCCAAAATTTAATGGCATATACCACATTGGTACATGGGAGGGACCATACCATCAAAGTTTCGATCCATTTGACCTACCATATTAAGAAAGTTAATGCCACTTTAAGGTTTTTGGACCATTTTGACCTGTTTTGCATTGTTTCCATGGTAACGGTAGACATTTTCAAAATTCCAACGCCAAATTCCACATCTTACAATGTTGCTCATCGTTACTGTGAAGTTTTATAAAATTTGGAGCATTTCCATATTTTGGAAATTTTTGGTGTAGTATCCATGGCAACATAGCAGTTCCAATGATTGCCAAAATCATCCCAAAGCAGTATACAGTGGGCACCTACATTGTATTAAAATCTAAAGATTTTAAGGTTAAGCATTCTCAAACAATTCACCTAACTCCAAAATTATATTTTTTCACCATTTTTCCGTTTCCATGGTGATGGCAGCCATTTTTTTAGTTCCAATACCGGAAAGCAACAGGAAAGTCAGGGTTCCTTGTTATAGTGCACCATCATTCAGATTGGTTCCTTTGGCTCTGAGAAAGCGGGCGGACAAAATTAGGTGGAAGAAAAATAATAATAATAATAATACGGAAAAAGAAACAGAGGAAAAGCAATATGTCACCCGACATTGTCGATCGGGTGACATAATAACAAAGAAACATAAGAAAAGCAATATGTCACCCGACATTGTCGATCGGGTGACATAATAAGAAAAAAAAGAAACGATGAATAACAATATGTCACCCCAACTCCGTTGAGGGTGCCATAATAAAAATAATAAGAACTGACCAAAAACAATAAGTCTCCAAACTTTGTTTGGGAGACTTAATTACAGACATATAAATGGATACTTACTTCCAGACAATAAATAAAGTCCATTTGGATCAATGGCTAAACTCGTCACAGCATCTAAATGTGCCACCATTGAATGGATTAATTTACCTGTAACAATAAACAGTATTTTTTAAATCTTTTTCTGAAGGGGGAATTATATGTTATAACATTTTAGAAACTTATTTTTACATGAGAAAGTGGATAAAAAACATCTGTAAAGCTTATTTCTTTTTGATTGTGGAAAATTATTACTCAACAAAAGAATGTGTCCATGAGCCCAACTCATCATTTTCTATGTTCGGTGGACCATGAATTTGAGGTCAAAACTCTAATTTGGCATAAAAATTAGAAGATCATAGCATAGGGAACTTGTGTACTTAGTTTTTGATTTGACTTCAACTTCATCAAAAACTACCTTGACCAAAAAATTAAACCAAAAACCTGAAGCAGGACAGACAGAAGACCTGATGCACCGATTGAAAAACATAATGCCCCTAAATGGGGGCATAAAAACAGTTGAAAAAGTCATTGCTACTTAGCAAATGACTTGACGCTTCTAAAAATCATTAAGACCTTTTTACATAAAACTAACAAACTGGTAACGAGTAAATCTGTGAGCGCACTAATGATACTCCACTTGAAAAAACTTAGTGAACAGGAAAAACTTATTTGTAGTACTTTGAAAAAATGCCACAAAAATTTCATTCATATCACTTATTTGTCAGAATATACACGTATTAGGTTAACAGGCAGTTGAGGATCGATGATTCTGAAACTGTATTACACAGTATATCATTTTCAAATGAAGAATGCTTACAAATCTCAGGAAACTCAAATTTGTAGTAACTGAGAAAAATTTGGTAGAACTATGTAACGTAAGGAAAAACTGACAGCGTTAAAACAGTACCATTCCCCCTCCTTTTGAGCAGCAGTATATAAATATATATTAGTAATAGTATTTAACAGTCAAGCTACATTAAAACAAATAACATACACAAGACTTCTTCTCAAATAATTGAAACTTTTTATATTTTTCAATGAACATTACCTGTGTTATTGTCAAAAAATCTAATGTGCCTGTCTTCGTGTGCTGTAATAGTGACTGGACGTGTTGGATGTGTTATTATTCTATTTATTTGATTACTATTATTAGTATCTGAAAAAAATAAATATATAATGTTATATTTCACAACTTCATGTTCCATAAGAAAAGCAACATAATCATGAAAAAAAAACCTCTATGCATGCTACAAATATCAAAATAATGGGGAGTCCTAAGATGATGCTTTACATGTCTCCCTTCTTGTTATAAATGGAATTTACAACAGCCTGAAGTAAAAAAAAAGTGAACATTTAAGCTGTTGGTCAGTATTTAAAGAAAACAATCAATACTGACTACAGAATTCAATTATTGCATCATAACTGCTAAACCTAATCTAACTGCTAAACCTAATCTTTGTTCTTAATTATTTTGTAAATGGGAATCTTTTAATAAAATGGTAATTTAAAGCTATGAAAACAATACTTACCTATATTGATTTTAGTTTCTAAACAGAGTATTTGTTTTGCAGTTTCTAAATCATAAATGTAAGTATTTGAAGATGTGTAAGAAGCTACCATTTGGCTAGGATCACAACGCACAAAATCTACTGATGTTGGTACACCATCATCTGTTAAGAAAATAATAATGAAGAATAAATACT
This sequence comes from Mytilus galloprovincialis, assembly GCF_965363235.1. Classification (NCBI taxonomy): domain Eukaryota; kingdom Metazoa; phylum Mollusca; class Bivalvia; order Mytilida; family Mytilidae; genus Mytilus; species Mytilus galloprovincialis. The sequence goes on from NC_134840.1 coordinate 55,676,881, forward strand.
TTAATATCATATATTGTTAAATTTCTTAAGAATATGACATTTAGAATGCATGTGTGACATCTTCTCTAATTGAGTGTGTACTTTGTGTGCATAAAATTATAATTCGCTTTTGCTAATTTGTTGCACTTTGTATCAGCTATTTTTAATAGAGCAACACAGGTCAAATCCTATTGTGTTACCTTACCCATAATTTTATTGTATATTTACAACTTCTGTTGATACTTCAAAAGGTAGAGAACAGATATTTATTTCATAGACTAGCTATTCAGCTAAATGTCACTGTGTTCCATACATGCCACAAATGTATACCAAAACAAATAAAGATATTGTAAATAGACAAGACAATACAAATCATCTAAACGATTATTTAAGGAATGACTGTAATATTTTTTCTGTCTATGAAGAAATAACATAAAAAATTTGGTGCACACTGAATAACGGGTGTAGCAGGTTATTTAACAGTGTGCACCACATTTTTTATGTTATTTCGAATAGACAGAAAAAATATTACAGTTATTCCTTATAATTTAATTCTAAATCCATTTTAAACCGTAGAAAACCATGAAAAAACGTTGATGACATCACGGTCACATGACTAAATTATGTCTATGGGCTCATAACAAAATAATGTCAGCCATTCAGAAGACGTGTTACAACCAAAATTAAATTTTTATAAAATGGATAAGGTGACAATTACCAGTATCTGCTGTAAATGAATTCAGTAATGGAGATTTGGCTCCTGGACTCCATAACTTCACTGTTCCATCAGAAGAATTTGACAAAAGTTGTGTTTTAGATGAGTGTATTGATAAACCCCATACTGCATCTGTATGGCCAACTAAAGTTTCTTGAAGAACACTTGGATCTGGAAGAAATAAGAAAGACATTATTCAGTCCCATTGCTGAATTGCAATTTTTCATTATTTTGATATTTTACTATTAGTTTTATTACTGAGTTTAGGGTATTTTGATATTTTACTATTAGTTTTATTACTGAGTTTAGGGTATTTTGATATTTTACTATTAGTTTTATTACTGAGTTTAGGGTATTTTGATATTTTACTATTAGTTTTATTACTGAGTTTAGGGTATTTTGATATTTTACTATTAGTTTTATTACTGAGTTTAGGGTATTTTGATATTTTACTATTAGTTTTATTACTGAGTTTAGGGTCATTTCATGGCTAATAACAACCTGTAAAAGACATAAGTTTTAAGCAAAGCTTTATTGAAAAAGCACAGATTCAAAATTTGCCCTAAAAGTAAATGTGTACTGTATTAAAGGATATGACAAAGTTCGTTCAAACCCTGATAATTATTGGGAGAAAGATATAAAATAAGAGGTGAAAACGTACATCTTCTGAGAAAATAAACTAATTCAGTCAAGAGGTTCAGAAGCAGTTACAAAACATAAGTGAGAAATATAGGTTAATCTATCACTTTACACTACTCACTTCAATAATTGAAAAGAAATTTTAAACCACTTAACTTCATTACTGTACTATGATGCGACTTACCAAATGAATCATATGGATCTATGTTTGAATTAGGTATATTCCAACATTTTATTGTAGAATCTATTCCACCACTGTAACACTGTTCCCCTGTAGCATTAATGGCTAAACATAATACTGGCCCTATATGTGCTCTAAATGTGTATACAGGTTCAACATCTAATGATGCAGTTCTAAAAAAACAATAATACACTTATATGATGTCATGTCACTAACTATAGTCTGTTTTTTTTTTTATTTCTTATTCATTGGTTACTCTCAACTGCTACTTTTTCAAAAGGAAAATAGGGTGTCTTTCTCAAACTTGGATTTTAAAGCAGCAAAAAACTAATAAGTCTAGATCTTTTAAGAAATATGCAAATTTAGCCACAGGAATACCAACTGTTTCTAAGGCTTTTCAACTCAAAAAAAAGAATGCAAATTAGATAATTATTACAACTGTTTTTACAAATATATAGAAAATATGTTGTTTTTTTTTCAAATTTTTGTAATTTTTGTCCAACATTGCCTTATACATGTTTTTCTAAATGGTATTATTATTGTCTTGCATACATTTACAGATACATGTCTTTTGATTTATTTATTGATAGCTTACCTATTATCTGTTAAGAAAATTAAGAAATTAATACACTAGAAGAGATTATAATGATTGTGTTGATGTTTGTAAATAAACAACTAGATTAAAACTTACTTTTTTGCTGGGACTGTTTTCTGTAAATTCCATAATTTTAACGTGTGGTCTTCAGAAGCTGTTAATAAAACAGGTTCAACAGGATGGAAGGCCAGGGCTCTAACACCATCAAAATGGCTGAAAACAAAGTCAAAATATCAAGCGAGGCCACACTTAAAAACATTTTGGTTTTCCAAAACCTTACCCAAAGGTAGAGCAAGAGGATAGGTAGCTAGGCATTTCCTTTTTTTTAGCAAAGAGAAATTGAAATGTCAGATGTTTTTTTTAAGTCTTCATGCCTATTTGATTAATTTTTTTTATCCACATCAGGACAATGAAAATGTTTGAGTAGGCAGGTATTTTGTTGGTAGGTAGGTTAAGGACACACAAACATAATCTTTTAATTCACATTTTTCATACCTGTCAACCTGTGACGATGAAAATGCAGGACATGACCTGCATTGAAGAATCAAATCTCAGGTCATAACGCGTACGAACTTTTTCGAGCTGAATTTCAGTATTTATGGTACATTTTCTTATAATGTATATCAAAGATACCAAAACATCAGTGCATGTTCACTTTGTTAAGTCATTTTAAATCTTATTAAATATTATTTCATTGCACTTTTAAAGATTTTTATAAATTTGTGTAACTCAGTCTTATGTGCTTTACTTTTTGAGAAAGAATACTAGTAACTACAATCATCAAATACTAGAATTTAATGCAATTCTTAAATGTTTGAGACTATTGACTATGTAGCTAGCTTTTAACCAAACTGTTTTCATTTATCAAGGAAATTAGACTATGATAAAATATAGTAATACAGTTAAAGGAAGTATAAATGTAAAAAATAATTTTCAACTTTTTTTAAAAAAATTGTATAAAGGTATAAAAATAATAAAAAGTTATTTTTCAATATGTATTTGAATTTTATATTTTTATGATTTAATCTTTTTCACCCATAAAACGTAAATATAAGGAATAATTTTGAATGGTGACAAATAAGGGGACGTAACTCTAGTTCAGTTTGTAAACCAATGGTGCAATTTATTTACGACCTAAAGCTAAGGTAATTGGTGTTAATTAACAGTGTGTTGACACCAAAGCTGTCAAGTGAAGCCATGTACTTAATGGGTCACTTAATTTGACAGTTTACATAGCAAGATGAACTTCCTGTTCATGGAAGAATTACGAATTTGCCGGTATTTCAAAGGAATATTACTTATGAAATCAATCTCAAGGCTAAGAAATACGGGTGAAATCGGGTCATTTTCGGAATTCCCGGGTTATTTCAATGACCCGGCGGGTGTTCCGGGTGATGCCTCAGAATTGTGAAAATCTCGGGTCACACCCGCAGAATACGGGTCAGTTGACAGGTATGATTTTTTAGACTGACTATCAAAGATCTAAATCAGATCTAGACTTGTTTTTGACTAATAGAAAAATATTAAGGTATCCATTTTTCTAAGAGTTTACACTTTAACAAATTTGTTAGCCCATTGTTTTATTTCCATATATTGTTACTGCATATTTTAATAGTTACCTCTATGTTATCGGAATTGCAAATATTTTTTAGTTTATCTTACCTTCGTAACGTGTACTTGGCATTCCAAGTTTTCCTGAAAGGTTCTTTTGGTGACAAATTCTACAACACAAAATAATCATAAACAGAATGTTTAAATCTTTTTCATTTGAGATTCAAGTATATAAACTTCAGATTCAAGGATATAAACTTCTCATTGGGTGTAAGTATTTATGTGTAAACGTCACCATGTACATTTTCTATGTAAGTATAGGAAAACTTAAATTGTGAACATTACATGGCTCTTTTCCTCTCTCTACATCATTTCTTTTTTTTCAATACACAATTGTTTTGAAGATTGTTAGTATAATAGCTACCATCTTTTTTAATGAATATTCCCAAATTAAAGGCTACACTAACAATAAATATTTCTGTTTTCCATAGTTCAACACTAACAATAAATATTTCTGTTTTCCATAGTTCAACTTATCATTGGCATCAGTTCTTTGTTATTTTCAATTGTAGCACAACAAGAATATAGGTTTATACGACACCATCACCCCTCATTCTATTATATTTCCTTGCTCAATTAACCTCAAAACCCTTAAATTAGCAAATATTTTTTTCAAAAATTCACATCAAAAGGAAAATAAATACTAAGGTTCAATTTGTTGTGACCACAAATTCATAGTAAACAACCTTTAACCAATATATAAATGATATGAATAGACAAATAAAGGGATGGATACACTGGACTGGAGAACTTAATGTAGAGGTCATTATAAAAAGTCTTGAAATCTTTTTTCTAATTTAGACTATTATTTCTCTTCTGATCAAAATTGAATCCGTCAAGATTCATTTCAAACTAGATTAAGTTGTATTCTGCCAATTAGTTGTATAGATATTTCATTTCAGAGGTAAAACACATGCTTTATACATATCTTACATCATAATTATTATTAACAGGGTCAAATTCGTCCTGAGGAGTTATTCCAGCTAATTCCCCCAGTTCTAATGCTTCCAGAGCATCTTCCTCAGCATTCATTATCTGTCGCTGATTATTAGACGATGAAAAAGGCATTGATCCACCACCCTGAACGCCTACAAATAAAACATAATATGATTAAATCTACATTCTTCAATTGTAATTATGAGAACAACAACTACATAAATTATACTTGTCTTCATATTTCAATGACTCTTACCACCTACAACAGGAAATCTCAACATTTCATCTGGAGGTGTGGCTATCTGACAAATTTCTCAACATAATATTATATTTATAAATGGGTCAATTTCTAACTAAACAACATAAAAGAAAGTCAATATCGTACCTTCAATTAAGCTAAATCAGATTCCCAGACTTTGAATTGTTAAAAATAACCTTACAACCTTTAGGGGTTTTTGTCAACTTGTATTTTTCTTTTAAGCAGCTGTAATAACGTTATGATATACATGAGAGTAATAAACAATTCCCTATTTGATAACAAAAAAGAACTTTCTTTTGATATTAATTAAACTAGATGTGTCGAAGCGACATGAATGGCCCCGTCCCAAAAAGTTGAAAAATCTGCAATTTTTAAATAACACATGTGGACACAAACATGATGGTAGTCTCACATATCAAAAATCAGCTCAAAATCTGGAGGCGTATAGAAAAAAAATCTGTATAACTGTGATTTTCAATAATTTATCAAAGTCCAAAGCCCATAATTTCAGCAAAAATTAGCAGAGCGGAATGAAACTTAAACTTGATCTGTAACTCATCATGGTTAACTCACATACCAAAAATCAGCCCAATATCTGAAGGCGTTTAGAAAAAAAGTCCGTATAACTGTGATTTTCAACAATGATGTTGACAATGACACAAACATGATGGTAGTCTCACAAAAAAACTCCGTATACTGGTTTGTTGTGGAATGACAGAATGACGGAATTACGGAATTTCGGAATTTCAGAATATCGGACAAGGGCAAAACTATATGGCACCGACAACTTCGTTGCGGGGCCATAAAAATCTATAAAAGTAAATTTTCAATGGAAATGAAACATGGAGAACTATTTCTGGTCTGCTGTTGGTTATCTCAGTTGCTATTGACCGATTCAATATATCTTTCCTACCTAACTTGAAGGGATAGAATACGTTCCTGTGTCTTTTTCCATCTATTTTTTTAAAAATCTATATGAACATTGACAGATAAGGGGGTAAATTTGAACATCAGCAAGAATTCTAGTCTTGGAAATACCAGGCATCTTAAGGTAAGATTTTCTACCATTTGCAGTTTAGACTAGATTAGACTATCAGAGGTTTTTCAGTCTTCACCTGACAAGTAATATTCTAGAGTTAATATGTGGAAAAAAAGAAATTACTATTTTGTGACATGCATTGATGACATCTACTTCATAAGTTCATTTTACTATACATGTTATGGTTAAGACTTTTCTACACTGATAATAACACCAAAGGTTAACTGCAAGGGTTTGTTGCATACAACATTGAACATTTACAATATATTAATGAGGATTGATAAACAATAAATGTTAAAACAACATACTCTATCTATAAATAAATCAGGGACTTTCCTAGGTGGAATAAAGCAGATTTGTGAAATAAAAAAGAAGTGAATCGTGCAAAGCTAAAAACTACAAAAAACAAACAATTCTGAAATTTATATCACCACTCTGAATTTATGCATAACACTTTAATATATGGCTTTGGATGTTTTACTATGATTATAAGTAAAATATTAAAATGCCTTCACCAGATTTTTGCAAAAGCTAGCTTTCCTGAATTATAATTACACCCAAATGCAAGTTAAAACTTAGGAAAGTCCCGGCAGTTCAATCATATACATTTGTAATTCTAATTTTGTCTAAATACACTGCTCACTCAACTGACAAAATTAGAATTATATTGTATCAGTATGACTAATGTGCATACCCATTTCATCTATATCGGGCATGCTATTTCCCGAAGATGAAGGAGGAGATTGTCCTGACGATGCTGCCCCAGCATGCACATCGTCTTCAGTGCCTAGATTAGCAAGCATGGCTTGTAATGCTGATCTTTTTGGTCCTGTCAAATAAGATTATTCAACTTCAGAACATCATTGGTAAATTCTATTTTATTTTGAATGTGTTTTTATTGAAAATAAGATTTTTTAGAGAAAGTTAGTAAATAGTGTTGAAGAAGCTGATGAACAAGTCCATCATTAATTAACACAGCAAATTTCAGAACTGAAAGTTTTAACTTTTTGTCTTTATAACTTTGTATTATAATTTTAATATGCAAAAACATCAAGTAAACTTTAGTTATCATCAAGAACATTTTCTCTTAACATTGAATACCATTTATGCAATAATAGATGTATCACATCAACAAAATATTTTAATTAGGTCAGCTTCTGCCAACAAGAAATAACTTCCTCTGCCTCCATTTTAACTATTCTTGTCCTCCCTAATTTTATCATTAAAAATCTTAAAAACTTATAAACAATTTCTCTTAAAATCTAAAAACAAAATTTAATAAATTAAGAAAATTCAAATGATTATATAACCTGAATTTCTTTTGAAAGTAATACATGAATATGTATCGAACTCCATATCCAAGAAACTAAATTCCTCCATGTTTGTCGTTTGGTATGTAATCTACATCTTATTTATAGGAAAACAATTTCGACTGAACTTCCTGTCTAGTTCATTGTATCATAAGGGCTGTATACATCCATCTTTTCCTGTTTAAAATCGTCACTTAAAGATTCACCAACATTACCCAGATTATCATTTAATAAAATTGTTTGCTTTTCATCTTTAAAAAGATTTATTTGATTCAACCAAATCAATTTTTTCAAGAGGAACATCTTCAAATCAATTTCATGTTTGTTAATATGGGTTGAGAACTTATATTGTTTTTAATATATGTCTTTTTTATTTATAGATTGTAATCTGGCAAAGAGCCCATTTAATATTACGATCACTTAAAATGTAACTCAGCTTAATACCACTTAAGATTTTATCTAAAGTTAATACTGTAAATACAGACATTTTCTTGCAAGGTTTTTACTATTGTTGTGATGGAATACAATTTGCAAAAATAAATAATTGTGACGGAATAGGATTTGCAAAAATAAATAATCACATTTTAAAATTTTGATAACTTTTACTTAAAGCAAAATAATTGTTAATTAATCTCACATTTGTATCAATTGCTAAACAACTGCAGTAGTAAATGCATGCAAAAATTTCAGAATTTACAGTAAACAATCAAACCCTTATTTTCAAAGCAAAACTCTTATATTTATTTAGCTTGCTGCTTGGAGAACGCATTAAACTTCAGTGCATGTCATTTTTTTTTTTTTATAAAAGAACAATTAAAAGGTGAGTAGACATCTATAAGTATAATGCAAGCTAACACGTTTAGGTATTAACTAGAAATGTAGATTAGCAGATTTTACTGTCCGAGAGCAGTTTGAGTAAGATATTTTGAAAACATATTAAGTATTAAAATTTTAGTGCATCAAAATATTTTTAGAATGACAAGACAGACTGAAGAATATGATCATATGTTCACAGAAGAACATACATTTGGAAAAAACTATGCAAAATTAGAGTGTTTTTCTATGTCAAACAAAGGATGAGTAACATAAAAATAACAGATATTAGCAAAATTTCTGAATTCAAAGGGAGGAAAAATTTACAGAAATTTACATGTACTTTTACCTCAAATCTCACGCAAATCAGGATAAACAATATAGCATTAAACTTGTACACGTATATGGATAGTTGTTAGCAAGGTGCATTTATGTTGCAAAAACAATTTGTCTATCTGCTTATCAATATAAGCAAGTTTGGTTAAGATAAGATTTATGGCTCAAAAGATATTGTCTAGAAACAAAACCTTTCCCAAAATTTCACTCTAATCATAAGTATTGAAATGTAGTAATACTAACAAAACTTTACAGAAAATCTCATAGTCTATCATAAGAAGTTCTGATCAAACTTAATTGAGCAGAAAACTTAATTTTGAAATTGGTGATTAAATGAAAGTCATTTGTGTTGTAATATATACATATATTTTTTGGAGAGTTCCCATGACAAGGTGGCTGCTTGTCAAAAATTAAATCTTATAAAGGACAAGTTACTGAGGTGACTTTCATTAAAAAAAAACAACTTTTGCTTGATTCATTCACACACAATCTGTTTTCAGTGGGTATGTTGAAGGTTTTTACTGCAAGGACAATAGTTTTCAATAAAAGTTTTTTTTCATGTCAGACATTATATCAGAAATTTAAGAAGAATTTCATTAATTAATAGACTGAACATTGAACCTGTAGATAAAATTCAATAGAAATTTGAGATATTTACCAGTATTTTTTTATAATTGAATACCCAAATAAATGACCTATATGTATAGTTACATGAAGATCTAAGAATTTAAAAATTTAAATAAAATGTAAAGAAATAAATGTTTTCAGCTGCAAACACTGCATGAAAAGTCCCTAAAATAGACCATTGAAACTTGTTTAAAACTAGTGAATCTTAAGTTATCTACCTTTGTCCACCAGCAAAAATTCAAACGGTTATTTTTGCCAAAAAAATACAGGCCATCAGTATAATTTAACTTTTCTTAATTAGTAGCATCTACATGTAAAACTAAATCATTAATTTTACATAGCCTTAAATGTTTTGATGTTGTTGTCATGAAGGAATTTGATAATAAAATATTGTAAAACTATGGTAATGATTTTGAATGTAGTTTTGTTGTGACCTAAGGATAATATGAAATCTAATGTTTACAAAGACACAATAGACATTATCTCAGTCTATTTGAAAACCTCATAAGAGCCTGTGTTTATTAGTCTATTTGAAAAGCTCATAAGAGCCTGTGTTTATTAAGTATATTGAAAATCAACTTTAAATAAAACTTTGAATTACAATCTAAATTGAATTATGTTTAACACAACATTTTTAGATTTAGATTTGTATTAACCTCATATCAAATTTGTTTCAATCAGAAAGATTTATAAACTGCATGCCTACTAAACATATACATATTTGAAGTATGCAAATAAATCAACAGCATACTGTCTTCTAGAAAATCCCCCCCCCCAAAAAAAAAAAATCTTCAAAGTAAATTACAAAAAAAATACATATGGCCTTGACAACTAAAAGTAATATATAAAGTACAGCATACTATAACCATGCAAGGATTTTTGGGAGCATTCATGCAACAACACTCATTTGAAGTGATACAGTGTGCCATCAGTTCTAAAGCAGAAAACAGAATTTTTTAACAAGCAAAAGCTTCAAACATTTTCACACGTTTTCTAAAAACAGAAAAACATTTTACCATAAAATCTGATCCATTCATGTACTAGCATGAGACAGGAGCTTACCAAATGACTGTTGAACTTACTTGATTTTTTGCCTTTTCTTTCTTTTTCACACTGTTCTTTAAATTTAGATAGTTTTTGAGGATCAACTTTCCATTCATCATCTTTCTTCTCTGTTTAATACACATATTAAATATCACTTTACTGTGTTGGATATGCAGATAGTGCATACACCACTTAAATTGGTGAAAATTAATTAAAATTGCATCTCCCTCTACACAATGTCCTGTTTAATGTTCTTACCATTAATTTCCTCTTATGCTGTTGTGTCTTTTTTCACTTCAAACAAAGACTATCATTTTCCTAAATTTTCTGTCTTACTTAAAATAATTTTTTTTTCCAAAAGAGCCAATCATTTATTTAAAATGAATTTTACTTTTTGATGAATAATGTAGGAAAATGATAAGATTAATCACAAAATCAAACAGGAAATTAGAAATCAACAAATTCAGAAGCTGAGAAAAACTAACAAATAGAATGCAACCAAGTTCTTCTTTTTATAATAACTTTTACCTCAATAATGATATGGAAAAAAATATTGGCATTAAATATGGGGCAAAAATACTTTCAAGCACATTTATTATTTCTTCAACCTTTGCAAATTATTGAAGTTTTTCTTTCATTTTGAACATCACAAAGTCAATACAAATTGATTTCACTCTTGCCATTCCAACATACCAGCCGAGTCCCATTCATGTAATAAGTACATCATACTTCAAACAATTTAATGTCATGTTACAGTTTTCTTTAATTTTAAAGAACATGAAAAGTATAAAACACAAAATTGGGTACATTAAAGAAGTAGTCAGCTTTGAATTTAAAATTGATATAGTGTTATCAAATGAAAAATTTAACCACTAGAACTTTTAAAACACAATGTTTTTCTCAGTTTCCACAGTATCTGAATACAACAAACTATTCTATCACAAAAAAAAGACAAATTAGAATTCAGTTATGAAACCTACCCCATTCTGGTCCATCACCATGACTACGTGTCTCTCCAGCGCCATCTTCATTTTCAGCAACAAGGAAATCAAATTCTCTAAGAGCTTCTTCTGTTTCTTCATCACCAGCAATAATCCCATCAACCTATGCCAAAGAAACAATCAAATTCTTATCTCAATACAGATTTGACAAAATGAATTTCTCAATAATACCATCAATCAAGTCAAGTCTTAAGAACATTAAAAAAATTATCTCAATTTTTTTGTGGCCAAAATGAATTTCTATCTTCAAAGGTAGTAACAAATTATCATCATAGCAATTGAGATGAAATAAATGGGGAATGTGTCCAAATGGACACAGATGATGCACCTGCTAGCATATAACTTTATAAAGGGACATAACTCAAGAATTGTAAAAGATTACACTACCAAAATTTGAATTTAACTTGAGTTTTGTGGTAATAAGCATTATATATACATTTCATCACATTAAGTTGAGACAAACTTAAGTTAGAGAACAGAAACATTCAGCAATTTTTCCATTTGTAAAGGGGCATAACTCTTGAACTGTAAAAGTGACACCACCAATTCAAACTCTATCTGTGTTTTGTGGTAATGAGCATCGTGTATAAGTTTCATAACATTAAGTTGAAACCAGTCATAAGAGAACCGAAACCAAAAAATCAGCAATTTTTCCATTTGTCTAAAATGGTAAGGCCAAATAAAAATATATGTGTGGTTCCAGTAACCCGACCAACCCTAGTTTAAACCCCCCGACCCTAGAACTTTTTTTCATTTCGGAAAAATGAATTTTCAAACGATCAAATTTTGAAGATTGTGAATTAAAATAATAAAATTCGTAGATTTCTGTCATCTGAATTTCCATCAGAAGTATCTGTTATTGATAAAGTCAGAGACATATAAAATGCAAGAATTCATAACAATTTGTTGTCAAAATGCAACAAAATTAACTAAAAAGGTAAATGACTGTCTTTATTTTGCAACCAAACACTTTTAAAATGGCCGACTTACGGTATTGATGTGTATAATACCGGAAAGAATTACGGTAAACACGATTTTTTGCCAGATTTTGACAATCCAAAAAAAAATTTAGAAAAGAAAAAAAAAATTTGCCGACCTACCGACCCTATTTTTTAAAAGTATGTAACTGGAACTGGAACCACACATATATTTTTATTTGGCCGAAGAGTGACACCACTAAAATTCAAACTTGACCAATCTTTTGTGTATAAGTTTCATACTGTTACACTGGAACATAAATTAAACTTACACCAGGACCAGGCCTTTTAACAATTCTTCTTACTTCTCTTTTCTCGTCTGCTGCCATAATATCTTCTTCATCACTGTGCAAAAATATAATAATAAAACTTTACTTATTGAACAACTATTGAACAATGTTTTTAAATATGTAACTAAGTATTTTTTTCAACACAAAAATATGCTTTGCAATTTAACTGAATGTTGGAGATGACCATTTCATATTCATCACAAGCAAGTGGAATTCTGATTTAAATTTTAATATTTGTACCTTTATTATTGTTTTAAATACAATTTATAATTTTTCCCCATTTCAGGCAGTGTTCTTCGTTAACTATGTTATTCTATAGATTACTATCAGCTTATGTTTAATTTTTAATAGCAGACATTCCTAGAAAATTGCATAGCTAATCATCTGTTAAATATTTGACAACTCTTCTAAAGTTTATTTCTTTTTGTCAGTAAATGTGAGAAAATAGCCATACTATCAAAACCATAGCCTGTGGATTCATTATTATTGGAAACATATTTTCATTGGTTCTGTGGGTTCAGGTGAATCACAAATTCAAATGTTCAACGAATATCATATTTTCAATAGGCTTTGTATACAGAGATTGTCAAAACCCCAAAATCAAGTTTTCAGCAATCCACAAAAATTGATACACATGAAAAATTTACCCATCCATCACAATGTTTGTTATCTTTAATTATCCTCTTTATGCAATTAACGTCAATCAAAACTTACTTGTCATCATCATCATCGTCATCATCGTCGTCGTCATCATCAATGCCTTCATTATCAAGGAAATCAAGGGTAGCAAGAACAGACTTTTCACTTTCCATAAATATATCATCCACTAATGAAGCAGGCACTTTCTTACCAGCAGGCCTAAGAAAGCACAAGAAGAAATCATTCCAGCATGCAGATATTGAAGAAAGGAAAGAGAATTTATGCAGACATGTTGTACACATGTTTATTTATCATGTTTATAGTAGAAGAGATATATTTCATTATTTACAATTTAAATATATTTTATTGAAATTCTACAAAGTTCTTTAATTTCAATGCTGATAGCACACATTCAAATACACAAGGAAAATGCAGAATATGGTTATATAAGAAAGTAAAGTTTAAAAATGCTTTTTTGATCATTAATGACATATTGTTATGTAGTTTATTTTCATAAACTTTAACATGCATGTCAGGGGTCACCACACTTCAAAATAATAGGGAGAAGTCACTTCTCCCTGGCAGCCAAACAGGGAGAAGTGAAAACCCAACAGGGAGACTTCAGGGAGAAGTGAAGGCTCAACAGGGAGACTTCAGTGAAAATCGACAGATCGCGTATATACTTTTTATGAATAAAATTTTCTAAGAATCTATACCTTTTTGATACTTTTCTAATCATGTTTGCATGACAATTGCTAAGGAAGTACATTTTGTAAGTCCTTGTCTTGTCATGCTTGTAGTCTGAAATACTTTTTTATTTACATGTGTACCTATGCAAATTGTCAAAAAATATCATGACATAAGGACCATAACTTAATGACATAAGAGCTACATGTATGTTTATTCTGGTAGGTCTGAATGAATTGAAGATTTGACATGGATCAAATTATGCTGCATTTCAAAGATTTTACAATTAAACCCAAGTCCAAGAACCTTTTAAAACAGAAATAATAATCAATTAAGAAAAGTTAAAATACGGTTTCACTGTCTTTCATTATTGCTAAGATCATGATTCTAAAATGTATTTGTTCTTAAAATAATATATAATAAGAATTCAGAGAGAAAACTGTTTGACATGTGTTGAAAACGTAAAGTAAATCTGTTAATTTCAAATCGTGTACATGTAATCGCACACGTTTGCGGAAATGCTGATTTCCAAAATCAAGTTGCCGTTAGAAATGTATGTAATTGATTCTAAAACACTTCACAGGTGTTTAAATATGACTAAATCACAAAAACAAGAGGCTCTCAAGAGCCTGAATCGCTCACCTTAATTTTTTTGGTTAAATCTCTCATCAATGATTATTTTGGCTTTTCAATTTATTTAAATGTTCTTTGAATCGTCCCATTTTCTTCAAAAGCAAAAAAAAAAATCATTTTCTCCTATGTTCTATTTTAGCCATAGGAGCTATGTTTCTGACATACAAGGAAATGAAATATAAAATTTATACTAGATACTCTGAAACTCATTTAGCCTAAGTTTGGCTGAAATTGATACAGCAGTTTCAAAGGAGAAGATTTTTTAAAGTAAGTCAACATGATGAACAAATTGTGAAAAAAGTCTTTAAAGGGCAATAACTCCTTAAGGGGTCAATTGACAATTTTGGTCAAATTGACTTATTTGTAGATCTTACTTTGCTTAACATTTTTGCTATTAACAGTTTATCTGTATCTATAATAATATTCAAGATAATAACCAAAAACTGCAAAATTTCTTTAAAATCATCAATTCAGGGGCATTATACCTGAAAAACCAGTTACCCAATTCGGCTGAAAATTTCAGGACAGGTAGACCTTGACCTAATAAATACTTTAACTTCTTGTCTTATTTGCTCTAAATGCTGGAGTTTTTGAGATATAAGCCAAAAACTGCATTTTACCCTGTGTTCTATTTTTAGCCATGACGGCCATGTTTTTTGACGAAATAAAAAATAAAGCACAAACTTTATTTTATACACCCTACTGATCATTCAGTTGAAGTTTGGTTGAATTTGGTTTAGTAGTTTTAGAGGAGAAGATTTTTTAAAGTTAGCAAATGTGATGAACAAATTGTGAAAAATTGTCATTAAAGGACAATAACCCCTTAAGGGGTCAATTGACAATTTTGGTCATATTAACTTATTTGTAGATCTTACTTTGCTGATCATTTTTGCTGTTTACAGTTTATCTTTATCTATAATAATATTCAAGATAATGACCAAAAACTGCAAAATTTCCTTAAAATTACCAATTAAGTGGCAGCAACCCAACAATGGTTTGTTTGATTCATCTGAAAATTTCAGGGCTGATAGATCTTGACCTAATGAACATTTTTACCCCTGTCAGATTTGCTCTAAATGCTTTCGTTTTTGAGATATAAGCCAAAAACTGTATTTGACCCCTATGTTCTATTTTAAGTAACGGCGGCCATGTTTTTTGACGGATCAAAAATCGAAGCACACACTTTGTGCAGGATAATCTAAGGAACAATCATGCTAAGTTTCATCCAAATCCATTCAGTAGTTTCAGAGGAGAAGATTTTTTAAAGTTAGCAAATGTGATGAACAAATTGTGAAAAATTGTCATTAAAGGACAATAACCCCTTAAGGGGTCAATTGACAATTTTGGTCATATTAACTTATTTGTAGATCTTACTTTGCTGATCATTTTTGCTGTTTACAGTTTATCTTTATCTATAATAATATTCAAGATAATGACCAAAAACTGCAAAATTTCCTTAAAATTACCAATTAAGTGGCAGCAACCCAACAATGGTTTGTTTGATTCATCTGAAAATTTCAGGGCTGATAGATCTTGACCTAATGAACATTTTTACCCCATGTCAGATTTGCTCTAAATGCTTCCGTTTTTGAGATATAAGCCAAAAACGGCATTTGACCCCTATGTTCTATTTTAAGTAACGGCGGCCATGTTTTTTGACGGATCAAAAATCGAAGAATACACTTTGTGCAGGATAATCTAAGGAACAATCATGCTAAGTTTCATCCAAATCCATTCAGTAGTTTCAGAGGAGAAGATTTTTTAAAGTTAGCAAATGTGATGAACAAATTGTGAAAAATTGTCATTAAAGGACAATAACCCCTTAAGGGGTCAATTGACAATTTTGGTCATATTAACTTATTTGTAGATCTTACTTTGCTGATCATTTTTGCTGTTTACAGTTTATCTTTATCTATAATAATATTCAAGATAATGACCAAAAACTGCAAAATTTCCTTAAAATTACCAATTAAGTGGCAGCAACCCAACAATGGTTTGTTTGATTCATCTGAAAATTTCAGGGCTGATAGATCTTGACCTAATGAACATTTTTACCCCATGTCAGATTTGCTCTAAATGCTTCCGTTTTTGAGATATAAGCCAAAAACTGCATTTGACCCCTATGTTCTATTTTAAGTAACGGCGGCCATGTTTTTTGACGGATCAAAAATCGAAGCACACACTTAGTGCAGGATAATCTAAGGAACAATCATTTTAAGTTTCATTCAAATCTATTCAGTAGTTTCAGAGGAGAAGATGTTTGAAAAATTGTTAACGACGACAGACGACGACGACGGACACCAAGTGACGAGAAAAGCTCACATGGCCTTTTAGGCCAGGTGAGCTAAAAATAACATCTTAACAGTCGTATTTTTCATAACCGGAATTGAATAGGTACTTGTAAATAAAAAAAAAATACGGTGCGATCTGCGTCAAAAATTCTTACTATATATTTTTCAACCAGGTGCTCCGCAGGGCGCAGCTTTATACGACCGCAGAGGTCGAACCCTGAACAGTTGGGGCAAGTATGGACAAAACATTCAAGCGTGATACAGCTCTGAATTTGGATTGTGATCAAATTTTTGACAATACATGGTTTTTTTTTACACAAAACAAATGTCAAGATTTTACAAATCAATTAAAAATTTCTTCTTCAAACTTTTTAAATCTAAAATTAAATAGTTGACACAGCATAGGTTTCTGACACAGAATGAATGTGGTCTAATGAACTTAAAAGTTTTTTTTTGCCTTTGAGCAATTCACTATGCTGTTGAATATTAATCCTCTCAAAAAAATGTTTGAAGAAATTTTCTTTTTATTTATGAAATCTGAAATGAGAAAAATTTAACCCCCCCCCCCTTTTTTTTCACATCCCCGTTTCCCTTTTTCCAAAACTGATATCAATTCAAATTTCTAATGGAGTTTGCAACAATAACTACTCTTTTAAATACATCATAAAATATTAAAATGTAAAATAAAGTGCTTGTTATCACTGAATGGTAAAGATTGGTTGGTAGTAAAAGTGAATATACATTGTTTATTGTATAAAACAATAAAAAAAACTTCATCAGAAACATTTTATATTGGCAAATTTCCAATGAAGTTATTTACATAAAGTTATTGGCAAATAAAAATAGAAAATGACATCATAGTCATGTCTGGCAAATGTCAAACATACACTATCTAAAAACATTTTAGATAAGATAAGGAAAAAAAGCTTCATCAGCAACATTTTATATTGGCAAATTTCCAATGAAGTTATTTACATAAAGTTATTGGCAAATAAAAATAGAAAATGACATCATAGTCATGTCTGGCAAATTTCCAACATATATTATCAACTACTATTCTATACAAAGAAAGATAACTCCAATTGAAAATTAATTGCTATTGCATAATATTGTGCAATTAGATATTTCTTGCTATTGTGCAATACTGTGCAATTGAAAATTTCTTGCTATTGCACAATACTTGATATGGAATCCTGGACAGCTGAAATGCATTAATAAGGTGCACAATTGCCATTTGTAGGACTGGTGAATACATGCAACAAGAAAGTTATAACTTCAAGCAATACATGTTTGAATGGTTATAAAGTGTTTCACACATTTTGTTTCTGTATCTTCAGGAACTAACCTTGCTTTTCCTTGGTCATTGTTTCTTTTGGCTGGTGATAATTCTCCATTCACCAGTGCTGGTTGTGCTCCTTCTGCTTCATTCTCTATATTATGAGCCTGTAGTCCCAGTAATGATCTTACTCGAGCAGATCTCACATCAATGATTGTATCTGTGTATCCTATTTCTTGTAAATATCTGCAAACACCAAGAATGCACATTATAAATCATATTTCTTCTCATCTTTAGAATTATTGTTTGGTTAATTTAACTTTTGTTCCATTTCATGGATAAGTAATTGATAAGGACAATTTGTTGGAAGAACTTTTTTTATCAGTATATTTTCTATTTCCGAATTTTAATATTTTCAGTTACTAAAATGCTGTTAAATTTTGATCAATTCCTTCAAGATATAATAACTATTTGTGATTAAAAGTTGGTCAGTATGACCAATTTTTTTTCAGATAAATTAATTCCTATCAAGTCCATTTTTTTTTTATCTATAGTGACCATATATTGGTATTTTTTACAATGTTTTATATCTTTCCAATTAAGATTTCAAAGTAAGCCAGTTAGGGACCATAGTGAATCTTGTATATTGTTGTGTTTATTATTTTTTTTTCTTTTGTTTGTGTCAGATTGTTATAAAAACAATACAATGCATATGACCTTTTACAACTCAATACTTTTAGCCAAAAAACAACCTTTAATTCTCTTTGTAATAATTCAGGGGCATTGCTCTGAAACTAAAAATGTAAATAAGTATAATTTGATTTGTGTTTAATAATCTCTAAACAAATTTTCCAATTAATTAAATGGTAAATCATCACTGTATTGGCATATTTTCAAAACCAATATTTCAAATTATCTTATTTTCACATAATTACATAATCTACATGATTTTTTTTATAATAACAAATGAACTTACTGCCTCAGTAAATGTCTTCCTTGTCGCCATGATACATTACTGTTTGATGTTGTTATCTCATTTTGCTCAGGTTCATCTAATGAACAAATACAAACAAAAACAGAAATTACATGAGTTTATATATTAGGCTTCAATACTTGAGACTATAATGATGAAACAGCATTAAATTTGAAATTATTTGCAATGTGACTTCCTGTAAGACACTTTTTGAGTAAAATTTTCAAGGAATGAATATCTTAGCTCGTTTTTATACATTTCATGAACCAAGCTATCCTTTAACTTATCCTTTCTTGTATAAAAGATTGCTTTTCGGTGTATAAGTATATTTTTTCAGATAGTTACAAGAATCATTATAAATTCTGAGGGGAAAAAAAATTCTAAAAAGAAGAAAGAGAGGCTATTTATTGGTTAGACACTCGTTAGACACTCGTTAGACCTCTGATTATACTTTTGTAAATCTTGCTATTTATAAAGTTTAATAATATATTTCTAAATGCAATATTTCATTCTCACTAAATTTTTTTATATTCATGTAACTGGCAAAATTGAATTAATGTTTTATCATGATAATATTTACCATCTTTCTTTTCTAATGCAGGGGGCTTCAAGTCTTCCTGATTGATTTCTGTTCCATATTTTAACTTGTGGTATTTTGACCTGAAATTATAGAATTAAATACTGTATCCTTGAGAATCCCCCAAGAATTATAAATTTAATGACTTTAACATTTTTTTTTTTGACTAGTTGGAAAAAATATTCAGAACTTGACCATGTTGACTGAATGATTGTCAATATAATTGACTGTGCCAGTTGAATTAAAGAATGATAAGTCTTGCTTTTCACAACAGACATAACAACAAAATATAGTTTCTGAACACAATGGTTAATCTTGACACCATGTTTTTGTCTTATTGGTTATACGATGGATTGATGAATATTTCAGTGTTCTCACCACGGCTTTTTAGCACCATGGTAATGTGATGTTAATTTGCTATATCGCTAGAATGTGATTCTATCTAGTATCTGAAGTGGGTTTTTTTTAACAGATAGTGTTATGGGTGTCATGCTATAATTTTTAGAAACAAGATGGTATTTCTTAATTACCTGTTTACCAGGAGGATATAAGAAATTTCCCCATAGAAAACAGTGTGTTTGTAAGAAACCTTTAAAAGCAAGGATGACAATTCCTTGGAGCCCATGGTCCCTAAACTTTGAGATGGACTCATTTTTGTTTACATGTTTTCTTGATTAATTAGCCACCAAAAATAACATATTGGCTGTTCACCCACTTAAATGTTTAATGTTTTCAATTCTGCTTTCCAGAATTGGTATTATTTTGATTGTTATTTCAATCCCCCTGTATTCATGGTATTGTAAAATGATAATCTCAGGCTGAGCCAATATCATGACACAATTTTATGTTTTCATTTTGACCATTATCACATTTCTCTGTATTGAACAACAATGTTTTGCACTAACATTAATATTAACAACTGACACTATAGATTGTCAACTTACCTTTCCTGTTTCAGGGCATATTCCAGCATTTTTATTCTTCTGACAAGATCTTGTTTTAAATTTTCTTGTCCTTTTCTTTCTCCTTGTAAAAATGCAATTCTGGCCTAAAAAATAAATGTATGTTCATAAAGAGAAGTTTTATTGTCAAGAGTAATCTGATAAATTGTTGGCCCTAGACTGTGTTGATTACACAACACTTGAAATAGATTTCACTATCCGAAGTATAAATTCAATTGAATTGAACTATACCTCCTCTGAGAATCATAGTCTGGTCACCCAAAAACACATAAGCGCCCATTAACGTTTGCCCTTTGTGTTTAATATTATTGTACATGTTGTATCAAGTTTTGGTTATTGTATTGCTATAAATGTTTTTTTCATTGTTTCAGTATAGTGAGAATCTGACGTGGTTTTTTTGTTGATTAAATCTTAATCGTGTTTTGGTAAGATTATTGCTATTATCGTCCTTTCCTCTGCCTATATCACCCTGCTCTGTTGCTCCGTAATTATCGTATCAAGACTTCAAAACGAGACCAGGCATTATCAGCAACGTCACAATGTGAGAGGAGAAGTTATCAGGGACGTCACAATGTGAGAGGAGACGTTATCAAGCTTGCTTTTTTCAAGCGTAAAACTGTCTTAGGGAAAAAGAAAATCAGGTTTTCTTCGTATAGATATCGTAAAATATCAGCCGCTCGACACAAGGTGAAACTTTTTAGCTCGTTTGCTACGCTCACTCGCCAAAAAGGTTTACATTGTGGCTCGCGGCTAATTTTTTACGATATCAATGTGTAGAAAACCCGATAATTTGAACATATTTTTTCATTCTTTCTAAAGTTAGAGTTTAATTACAAATGAACTTGTAGATCCTAATCCTATTCATGATTTACAATTCGTATAACATGTTTTTATCAATTCCAAGCGGACTAGTTTATCAAAAAAATACAAACTTTGTTCTTCTTTACTTAATTACTCCATTGAAGACAAGTGTTTGTGTTACAACAATCAGTGAGAATTATTATATCATTGAACAATTATATTGCTCCAAAACAAGTCATCAACTTTTAAATATTTCCATGTGGTTTCATAAATTTCAAGAATATATATCATATAATATCTGAATACGTTAAACTTTAAAGCCCTAAATTGAATTTTTTAAAGTAGGGCGAATGGACCAGGGCAACCATGAAATCTGGGCGAACAGATCAGATACCGTGAAAATCATCCTTGTGATGTACTGAAATTTCCAGCGCCCCGAGTCATATCCCAACCTGGGACCTTCAGCATGGTAGCCATCTGTCTTAGCTACTAAACCATGAACCCACACAACGTATTGCAATGGGGAAATAGACATTAGACAGAAACTCTTTATAAACAACTGAAAGGGTGTTGTGAGAGCTTTGTGTTGTTTACACACTTGACAATGTTAAGAGAAAACCATTCAATATGCTTTTGTTTACTTCTCCCTCAGGGAAGCATTATATTGAGAAATCCCATTGGTGATACAATGCTTTCTACTAAAGACCTCTACGGTACTGTCACAGTGAATAAGTGAATCAGATGTCAAATTTGGCCGCCATATTGATTTCTGCAAAATGGCGTCCTGGGATATATGATTTTAACACGGATGTTTGTAGAAGATCTGTTTAATAACAACCATAACTTAGCCATTATATGATAGTTTAAAAATTAAAGATTTATTAAATTGCGTTATTTGCTTTTTTGCTTAGTCCTCACTTGGAGTTCTGCACGTTCAACTTCCCATTGCGATCGCTCCATCTCGAAACGGGACCATTCTGTCTGCAAGAAATGCAATATTCCAGGCATTGAATACTGTG
Organism: Mytilus galloprovincialis; assembly: GCF_965363235.1. NCBI lineage: Eukaryota > Metazoa > Mollusca > Bivalvia > Mytilida > Mytilidae > Mytilus > Mytilus galloprovincialis. The sequence goes on from NC_134840.1 coordinate 55,699,091, forward strand.
GCCGTTGAATAGATTCATCTTGCTGTTTAGTAAGCATCCCTATTGCTCCGGAAACAGGGCCCAGAGACCCTCCGTTTTGTGGTCCTTCACTATCGTTAATCATTATTTCAGAGGATCGCCATTTTCTTCATTTTTATTATGATAGGTGTCGCTTCAGATGTCAGTGACGCAAAATTTTCCTTCGGAATGCGTCTGGACTTTTCTTTCCTATCAAAGGAAATCTGGTAGATTAAAAAAATTCTTTACCCCACCCGAAAAAGCCTCTGCAGACCAAATTCTCATTCATAACAGTACTTTTTATTGAATACACACGTATGCCGTGAAATAATATACAAAACTAGATTTTTTTTTTATTTATCAACCCTGAACAGCAGAGGCCAGACAGTATAAGTTATGAAAGCAATAATTATCAATGATTCATGAATGAAAATATTATACAGACATAAAAAATTGTAAATAGTGTACAATAATTATCAACGATTCATGAATTATAAACTTGAAAAAAGAATGAAAGAGTGCAAAAGGCTTCTTATTTCGAAAATTTAGCTATATTATGCATGATGATGGAATCACTGTTGATGCAGACAAGGATTTAAAGATCTTACTATACATAACCATTTATTGTCAATGCGTTAGTGCTACTAAAGTTATCTTATCTATACAAATCCTTGGTATAAATCACATCTCCCTTTTAAAAATAATTGGGGGGGGGGGGGGATTATAAAGTGACAATTTTTAAGTTCTTTTCCTTTAAGTAGTCGCGCTGGAAAGTTTGGAAAAGATGTCATTAAACAATAGTCTCTTTTAAAATGTGACTATATAATAACCATTGTGATATCTGGATATAGGATATGGATAGGAATTGACAATTGTAGTCATATTTCAGTCATTATATGGGTTCAGTTTTTAACTCTTATTCTTAATTTCTGATTTCATTCATGCTTGGATATACTGTCATATATACATTTTTTGTAAGAGAGAAAGATTCCTATTGATTTGAAGGTCATCAGGTCAAAGGTCAAGGTCCTGTTTACCTCAATTTAATAGACAGATTTCTGCTGACAAGTGGTTTCCCCATCCTTAATCAAATACTACACATGGAATTGTAACCTTACTTGCATATATAATGGGCACATATCATGAGAGGAAGATATTAAATTTATTATTTTTTATGTTGCTGTGTCTAAGGTCAAGGTCAAAATTGTTTAAATAGGCATATACATTTGTGAAAAGTGGTTTGAGGAGGCTTAATCAAATATAACTAAAACAATTGCAATCATAATTGGAATCAAATTACAACTACCTCATGCAAAGTTGAACTTAGGTGACTGGATATATTGTTTATAATACATGTAGTCCTTTTAAGTCATACAGCTCTACATGATTAGGTACATCCTCGGTATTCACAATTTCTGGTATGAGTGTCCCTGATAAAGATAAATCCAGTAAAGCACTTGAAATGTACAAAATTAATAAAGTTTGATTTTCATTCTATAAATATGGTCACATAATAAAAGGAAAATCACTGTTAATTTCAAAGTCACTTGATTAGAAAAAAGTTATTTTGTGAATGACAGTACACATATTTGTTTAGGAGCCAGCTGAAGCCTGCTTGCAGGTGCAGGATTTTCTTGCTGCGATAAAGACCCATTGGTGGCCTTGTGTTTTTTTTCTGCTCTTTGGTCAGGTTGTTGTTTCTTTGATACATAATCCCGGTTTCTCAACTTTATTAATAAATAATCTAAAGACAGGAAATATCATTTTAATGGGTAGGAAATTTAACTTTTCATGATCTAAAGGAGTGGGTTATATCATTATTTCTACTCCAAAATGATAATCTCACATCATTAGTTAAATTTTAATTGTTTATGACTTTGATAGCAAATGACAACAAACTGGTGTATGCTTTATAAAACAATATTAAGTTAACCAAGAATGCATTTATTCTTAAATGAAAGATATGCCATCTTAGCCTTAAATGTGAGCCTGAGAATGGGCAAAAAAACCAACCAGAAAACAAATTTATGGAACCTATTGATAATGTTTGATCTTGTTAGTCCTTATTGACTTTCCTGTTTAGAATTTCCTTTGAAGTTTGTTATTTTTGTTATACATTTATACATGGATTTTCTTTTTGAGATGTTGTTGTCTGTGTGTCTGCCTTTAAAAAATGTTTTTTGGTTGTTCCCTTGATGTCTAAAAACCCTTCTTTTAGCGCTTATGCCTTCACTTAAGAGTATGTTTTAGTTGTCTGTCTGCTGTATACATAAAACATTTCGAACATTTAAAATGTTAAAGTTTAAAGTTTATTTCTAAATAATTATGGTGAAATTTTAATTTCGGTTTTATTATTTTTAGGTGCAATTATGATAAAGTTCATTTTCCTTTTCAACAAAATTGGAAAACCAAGAATTGTTAGATTTTATGACAATCCTCTAGAATCCCAAAGAATAACAGTTCAAAAAGAGGTTTCTAATTTTTGCTTAGCGCATTCAAAACAGGTACAGTGACCTTTTGCTTCAATACATTAATAAAGTTTCAAAATGAATGCTACATCACATGTATATACAAGTTTAAATAGATAAAGAAAGATGTGGTATGAGTGCCAATGAGACAACTCTGCATCCAAATAACAATTAAAAGTAAATCATTATATCTGAATGTGAGTCCTTGTTTTAAATAAACACTGTCTCCCATAAAAAATGTCTATATACCTGCTGATATTTATGGAAAATGAATTAGTCACAATGCTTGTTTTAATAGAAAAAAATCTTGATTGTTTTGTGTTGAACCAAGTTTCAATTGAAGTAATGTGTACATAGTTTGGTTAAGCTAAATCTTTATTTCAGGAAATTTATAAAAACCCAAAGAGGATACTGGATGTTTTACAGGCATCAGACTACATTTACTCAATGTACTTTTTCAAGGACAATAAAAATTGTGTATCTTAAAAAAGTAAATAAAGGATATGACATCAAAAGGATTTTTTGAGACATAAGAAATCTAGGAGCCATTTTCAAAATTAATTATTTCTGTAATAGTAATGAAAAGGAAATACAAAAAGGCATGATAGTAATACACTTAAACATACAATTTCCATTTCCAGGAAGGAATACTAGATTATAAAGATTACACTTTAGTATACCGTCACTATGGTAACTTGGTTTTTGCTGCAGGAATTACAGAAGATGAGGTAACGTAATTGTTAGAATTGTTCTTTAGAATTGAAATCCATAATGGAAATTAGATTATAGTTGTTACTAACCTTTTAGATTATTTGCATGATGACATTGTTATTACAAAACGTTTGTACATTTTTTGATAATGTGAAATGCTTAAGTTATATTTTAACTGAAGATAGCTTTTGTTATGAATGTTATATCATCATATTAGGTTAGTTAATTCCTAGTTTTGTTGTTACATTGTATTATTTTTATACGACCGCAAAATTTGAAAAATTTTTCGTCGTATATTGCTATCACGTTGGCGTCGTCGTCTGCGTCGTCGTCGTCGTCTTCGTCGTCGTCGTCGTCGTCGTCGTCCGAATACTTTTACTTTTTGCACTCTAACTTTAGTAAAAGTGAATGGAAATCTATGAAATTTTAACACAAGGTTTATGACCACAAAAGGAAGGTTGGTATTGATTTTGGGAGTTTTGGTCCCAACATTTTAGGAATTAGGGGCCAAAAAGGGCCCAAATAAGCATTTTCTTGGTTTTCGCACTATAACTTTAGTTTAAGTTAATAGAAATCTATGAAATTTTGACACAAGGTTTATGACCACAAAAGAACGGTTGGGATTGATTTTGGGAGTTTTGGTTTCAACAGTTTAGGAATTAGGGGCCAAAAAAGGGCCCAAATAAGCATTATTCTTGGTTTTCGCACAATAACTTTAGTTTAAGTAAATAGAAATCAATGAAATTTAAATACAATGTTAATGACTACAAAAGGAAGGTTGGTATTGATTTTGGGAGTTTAGGTCCCAACAGTTTAGGAATTAGGGGCCAAAAAGGGACCCAAATAAGCATTTTTCTTGGTTTTCGCACCATAACGTTAGTATAAGTAAATAGAAATTTATGAAATTTAAACACAAGGTTTATGACCATAAAAGGAAGGTTGGTATTGATTTTGGGAGTTTTGGTCCCAACAGAATAAGGGGCCCAAAGGGTCCAAAATCAAACTTTGTTTGATTTCATCAAAATTGAATAATTGGGGTTCTTTGATATGCCGAATCTAACTGTCATGACTGTGTATGTAGATTCTTAACTTTTGGTCCCGTTTTCAAATTGGTCTACATTAAGGTCCAAAGGGTCCAAAATTAAACTTAGTTTGATTTTGACAAAAAATGAATCAGTTAGGTTCTTTGATATGCTGAATCTAAAAATGTACTTAGATTCTTGATTATTGGCCCAGTTTTCAAGTTGGTCCAAATCGGGGTCCAAAATTAAACTTTGTTTGATTTCATCAAAAATTGAATAAATGGGGTTCTTTGATATACCAAATCTAACTGTGTATGTAGATTCTTCATTTTTGGTCCTGTTTTCAAATTGGTCTACACTAAAGTCCAAAGGGTCCAAAATTAAACTTAGTCTGATTTTAACAAAAATTGAAATCTTGGGGTTCTTTGATATGCTGAATCCAAAAATGTACTTAGATTTTTGATTATGGCCCCAGTTTTCAAGTTGGTCCAAATCAGGATCTAAAATTATTATATTAAGTATTGTGCAATAGCAAGTCTTTTCAATTGCACAGTATTGCGCAATGGCAAGAAATATCTAATTGCACAATATTGTGAAATAGCAAATTTTTTTTTAATTAGAGTTATCTTTCTTTGTCCAGAATAGTAAGCAAGAAATATCTAATTGCAAAATATTGTGCAATAGCAAGATTTTTTTTTAATTGGAGTTATCTTTCTTTGTCCAGAATCAACTTAAATCTTTGTTATATACAATATACAATGTATATTCACCTTTTACTACCAACTGATAAATTAAAATAATCTTTACCATTCAGTGATAACAAGCAGTTTTTTTACATCTTAATATTTTATGATGTATTTAAATGAGTAGTTATTGTTGCAAACTCCATTAGAAATTTTAATTGAGATTAGTTTTGGAATAAGGGAAAGGGGGATGTGATTAAAAAAATTGGGTTCAATTTTTCTCATTTGAAATTTCATAAATAAAAAAGAAAATTTCTTCAAACATTTTTTTGAGAGGATTAATATTCAACAGCATAGTGAATTGCTCTAAGAGAAAACAAAAATTTTAAGTTCATTAGAACACATTCATTCTGTGTCAGAAACCTATGCTGTGTCAACTATTTAATCACAATCCAAATTTAGAGCTGAATCCAGCTTGAATGTTGTGTCCATACTTGCCCCAACCGTTCAGGGTTCAACCTCTGCGGTCGTATAAAGCTACGCCCTGCGGAGCATCTGGTTAATGAATAATTTTGGTTCATTTTAAATTTTTGTTCATTGCAATATAACAATTATACATTGTGTTGTAGAATGAACTGGCAGTCCTTGAATTACTACACAATTTGGTGGAAACATTGATGAAGTATTTAAATAAAGTGGTAAGTTGCATTGTACACAGAAAAAATTAACATTCTAAAAATAATTTCATAAAAATAGAAACATTACTATTATAAGAGTGTTTATAACTCAATATGAATGGAAGATATATTAAAGAAAAAGTTTTGCTTGAATTAGCAAGGTTTTAATGTCATGTATTCAAGAATCTCATTATATCAGAATTTAGGAAATTACATCCATTAGATGATCTCAAGATATAAATTTGTCTCTAATGATACATTTGAACTTTTTCTTAATATTTGCCTTAGGCCTTCAAAGATCCAGCAATATTTCAATCAGCAAATATTGCCAAAAGCCTCATTTAAAGATCTTCTTTTTAAATATTTGGATGTGGGCAAAACTTATTACCACAAAAATTTTGGTTACGATGTCTTGTGTCTTGTGCAAAGATGTTGATATTTGTGAATAAAAATAAATAGAAATAAGAAGATGTGGAAGGAATGCCAATGTAAGACTTTTTATACGACCGCAAAAATTTTAATTTTTCGTCGTATATTGCTATCATGTTGGCGTCGTCGTCGTCGTCCTGCGTCGTCGTCTTGCGTCGTCGTCGTCCGAATACTTTTAGTTTTCGCACTCTAACTTTAGTAAAAGTGAATAGAAATCTATGAAATTTTAACACAAGGTTTATGACCACAAAAGGAAGGTTGGGATTGATTTTGGGAGTTTTGGTCCCAACATTTTAGGAATTAGGGGCCAAAAAGGGCCCAAATAAGCATTTTCTTGGTTTTCGCACTATAACTTTAGTTTAAGTAAATTGAAATCTATGAAATTTTGACACAAGGTTTATGACCACAAAAGGAAGGTTGGGATTGATTTTGGGAGTTTTGGTTCCAACAGTTTAGGAATTAGGGGCCAAAAAAGGGCCCAAATAAGCATTATTCTTGGTTTTCGTACAATAACTTTAGTATAAGTAAAAAGAAATCAATGAAATTTAAACACAAGGTTTATGAACACAAAAGGAAGGTTGGGATTGATTTTGGGAGTTTTGGTCCCAATAGTTTAGGAATTAGGGGCCAAAAAGGGGCCCAAATAAGCATTATTCTTGGTTTTTGCACCATAACTTTAGTATAAGTAAATAGAAATCTATGAAATTTAAACACAAGGTTTATGACCATAAAAGGAAGGTTGGGTTTGATTTTTGGAGGTTTGGTCCCAACAGTTTAGGAATAAGGGGCCCAAAGGGTCCAAAATTGAACTTTGTTTGATTTCATCAAAAATTGAATAATTGGGGTTCTTTGATATGCCGAATCTAACTGTATATGTAGATTCTTAATTTTTGGTCCCGTTTTCCAATTGGTCTACATTAAGGTCCAAAGGGTCCAAAATTAAACTTAGTTTGATTTTAACAAAAATTGAATCCTTGGGGTTCTTTGATATGCTGAATCTAAAAATGTACATAGATTTTTGATTATTGGCCCAGTTTTCAAGTTGGTCCAAATCGGGGTCCAAAATTAAACTTTGTTTGATTTCATCAAAAATTGAATAATTGGGGTTCTTTGATATGCCAAATCTAACTGTGTATGTAGATTCTTAATTTTTGGTCCCGTTTTCAAATTGGTCTACATTAAAGTCCAAAGGGTCCAAAATTAAACTAAGTTTGATTTTAACAAAAATTGAATTCTTGGGCTTTTTTGATATGCTGAATCTAAACATATACTTAGACTTTTGATTATGGGCCCAGTTTTCAAGTTGGTTCAAATCAGGATCCAAAATTATTATATTAAGTATTGTGCAATAGCAAGAAATTTTCAATTGCACAGTATTCAGCAATAGCAAGAAATCTTCAATTGCACAGTATTGTGCAATAGCAAGAAATTTTCAATTGCACAGTATTGTGCAATAGCAAGAAATCTTCAATTGCACAGTATTGTGCAATAGCAAATTTTTTCAATTGCACAGTATTGCACAATAGCAAGAAATATCTAATTGCACAATATTGTGCAATAGCAAGAAATTTTCAATTGGAGTTATCTTTCTTTGTCCAGAATAGTAGTTGAATCAACTTAAATCATTGTTTTATACAATATACAATGTATATTCACTTTTACTACCAACTGATAAATTAAAACAATCTTTACCATTCAGTGATAACAAGCACTTTATTTTACATTTTAATATTTTATGATGTATTTAAATGAGTAGTTATTGTTGCAAACTCCATTAGGAATTTGAATTGAGATCAGTTTTGGAAAAAGGGAAAGGGGGATGTGAAAAAAAAAATGGGGGGGGGGGGGTTAAATTTTTCTCATTTCAGATTTCATAAATAAAAAGAAAATTTCTTCAAACATTTTTTTGAGAGGATTAATATTCAACAGCATAGTGAATTGCTCAAAGGCAAAAAAAAAATTTTAAGTTCATAAGACCACATTCATTCTGTGTCAGAAACCTATGCTGTGTCTACTATTTAATCACAATCCAAATTTAGAGCTGAATCCAGCTTAAATGTTGTGTCCATACTTGCCCCAACTGTTCAGGGTTCAACCTCTGCGGTCGTATATAGCTGCGCCCTGCGGAGCATCTGGTTCTTATATAATATATTTATTTATCTTTAAATCATAGATACATGTTTATAATTAACTTGATGATTACTTTGTAATTTCAGTCAGAAGCTGATGTATCCTTTGACAGACCTGTATGATAGAAGTTTACTGAATAAGACAGTTAGTCTACACTCAGGGGTTCAAAGGACAAGGTTCACTTATGACCCAAAATGGCCTATATTATGAACTTTATCATAAAACACTAAAACATTCTTAATTTGGTTCGTAAATGGGTCTATTTCAAAAGCCTTAATGCTGAATAAATCAGTTCTTTTAATAAAAGTACATATTATTCTCTAATTAGGCCCATTTTGGACAGTTTGTCAAAATATGATGATTTTGTGCAATTTTCAGACCTAAAAGGTGTATAGGAAAAACTTGAATACCACCTACAATACAAAATGTTTTGTAACCAAAAGATTCCAATTTTGAAATATACTTGATGAATATAAAAACTTTTTGAATCGTGGATTGTGGCCAAGGTTAATTATGCCAAAACAATTAAAATTTTGGAAAAAATCAACCAAAATTGACCAAAAATACAAATAATGTATATTTAATGGGTTATAGCTTTAAATTTTTTAAAGGAAGGTGCCAAAAAAGTATATTTTAGTCTTAATAATAGTACATGTATCACAAATATTTCTAAGTTGTCCCAAATTAAATAAACATTAAAAATTTAGAGCAAATTTTAACCTTTCGTGAACCTTCTCTTTGCTTTAAATTATGAAAAGGCCAGAAACATTTCAAGTGATAGGTCCCCTTAAGAAAATCAAAGGTGATTCATAAATCATCAGTGTAAAGAATGAGAGGTTGTTGACTTTTGTAATTAAAATTTATTTTAAAGTTTTGTACCTGAAAAACAGGTTTCTGAACTAGGATCCTCATTATAAGCAATGTTTAAAATGTTAGAGTCAAAATATTTAGATGTCTTTGATGAAGATTTTAATCCTCTCTTGCTTATTTTTATCAAAGATTTGTATGTGGTCTTACACCATATTGTGTGAGATTTTTCTCGTCTTGCACAGGCATTAAATTTTTGACCTTAAGCTTTGCAGACCTGTCCAAGTAACTACCCGAATAGCAAAGCAACTTCAATATCTAAAATTCTTTTCAATGAAGTAGGAAACATGCATATAGTATAACATGATATAAAATTCTGAATTCTCGGGGAATTTCTGTAATGTGGGTACATACATTTGAGGGGTTTCAACATAAACTCATTTCAGTTGTTTGTTACTTTTAAATTATAGATCTTACAAAATAATACTTAAGCTTTAGATTGAAAAACAAGATCATATATGTCACCTCAGTGGTGTCAAATTTTACATGACATCATCTTACAACAACAATATTGCTAAGGACAATGTAAACAAAAAATGTTAAGATTGCACCATGCACAATATAAGAGATGAAACAGTCTCCTTTGACCATTTAAGCCCACAACAAAAAATACCATGTTAACTCATCTATTTTTGAACAAATTGCTAGTTAAAATTACTGTAAGAAGATTATGCATGTTCCCTTATGAGAAAAGAAATTAATTCTAATGATAAATTAGCTTGAAAAAGGCAACCAGTGGTAATATTATTTAAAATCCTTGACATTTATAAACAGATTATATTAAATATGGACAAAGTTCATATGATTCTAGATGAGATGATTATAGAAGGATACATTTCAGAAACTAATCAAAGTAGAATTCTAGCTCCTCTACAATTATTGGATACAGTTAGGAAATAATCAAAGTAGAATTCTTGCTCCTCTACAAATATTGGATACAGTTAGGAAATAATCAATAAGTTTGGAGGAACATATCTCTGAATGCAGGAAGCTAAACAGAACTTTGGTTCATCTGTATTTGAGCTGACATGTGGAATAACGAGATGGGTGCACATGCATATAAGTCTCGAAATGCAAAATGTGAAACCTCTAATGTTAATTCTGATGGAGTGACTTAATGTGAAACAAGGAAATAAGAACCATTTGAGTTAATAAGAATTGAAACATCATGGAAAGCAGAAAGTTGACCTAAAGTTTTATTAATATCATAGCTGCTTAACATCTGATATAAACAAATGAAGAATTATTTAGAAACATCTCTGAAAACAGTTTTAAGTTTTAACTATGATTATAATTTTGCTGTAGTTGCAAATGGGAAACTTGAAACAAAGAATAAACTAGTAAATAAGTATGCATTAGAATTTAACTTCCACTTAAGAAATTGGAAATTATTAAAGGCACAGTAGATGTCAACAAACATTGATAGTGGAAATATTCTTGAAAACAGCAAAAATAAAGCTAGAATTTTGCTCTACTGTTGTTTGATACCACACAATATAACAAGGATATAATGAAATAGTGTACATACACAGCTAGTAAAGAAAAAGCAGGCATGGATAAAAAAAAATCTCGGAAAGCAGTAATCTAATTAAGACTTTAGTACTCTTGGACACTAAGGAGTTTAAAGATACATGTACCTTTATAGATTTATATACAGATATAAAACCAACTTTAGCTACTTGAAGTATTTTAATTGCTGGATGGTGCAGGGAAATATGGAGATGAAATAAGTGTAAAAAAGACTGCATCTTCTGCTCAGGGACAAAAATATTTTTTTCTAAAATTTCCATTGAAGTAATCGAGTTTGAAATTAGTCTTTCTTGTTCTAGTCTTAGTGTTTCCAATGTATTCGTGTTTAAAAAGAACAAGAAATGTATTCTGTTTTATTTTCATTAAAAAGTTTTTATCAAGAGAATGATGTCTGGCATGTCTGGTGTTACATTTTTTAACACTTATAAACCTACATAAGATTTTAGAAGCTGAGAATGTTTTTCTTTTTCTTTGGTTTTGTATTGTTGAAAATAATTAGCACATTATGCTGACATTTATCAACATTTGATCATATCTTCAGATTTTGAGTGTTAATACATTAACACTAAGAACAAATATATTTAAATTAATATTAAAGGTCAGTTTCAGGATTCCAGTATATTACACAAAATTTACAAAATGCAAATAATATCACCAAAACCATTACATGACTCCTTGTAAGCCTTATTCTTGCCATTCAATTCTCAATGTTGACTAGTTTTTGAATCTTTGCCTTTAACTTAAAAAATAAAATAGATAAGTGGAAGCTATAAGTAGGAAAAATTATTAGCTTACAAGATCAACTGAAAAATACTTTCGACCAAAATAAGTGGATGCTTCCTTCTATTGCACTTAAATAGGAAAATAAGGAGATGTGGTATGATTGCCAATGGGACAACATCCACCTCAATTTTAATGAAGTGGATGCAAGAACTGCGAGGCAACATTACTGTTCAGCCTTCAACAATGAGAAAAAAAACCATACTGTTTACGCTGGCTGTAAAATGCTTTGACATGAAAAATATGAAATGATTCAATAGATAAAACTAACAGCCTAATTTATAACAAAACAATTAATGAAAAACAAATATGACTCAGACAAACATAAACCAATGACAACCACTGAACTACAGGCTCCAAGGAATGTGGCTATGTTAAACATGTTTAAAGACAATAACTTTAGTATAGTTATAAGTCTATGTATCTCTATTGAATTTTTCCATAAGGTTCCATATCCAAAATAAGGAAGGTTGGGTTAATTTTTAGGGTTTTGGCGACCATAGGTTAATTAATCAAAGAGGGATAGATTTCTCTTTGAACAAATTTAAAAGTGAATAAACTGCACAGAGAACAATAGCTTTTGTATTTTTTCAATGGGGCAACAGATTGAACAATAGGAGTTTAATCTGTGGAAAAGTTTCTTTTGGTTTTCAATAAATTTTTGGTGCACTTGGATATGCTGAAAAATGCTTTTGATATGGGATATTGGAACACAATAGGTCCCAATTTAAAAAAAAACATCATTTTTTTAACCACATGCATTCTGTGCCAGAAACCTATGCTGTGTCAAATATTTCATCACAATCCTAATTCAGAGCTGTATGAAGCTTGAATATAGTCTCCATACTTCTCCCAACTGTTCAGGGTTTGACCTTTGTGGTCTTATCAACCTGCTGCCCTGCAAGGAGCATTTTATTGCTATTATTTGGAAAACTACAACAAATAAGTAAAAAAACTAAAATTATCAGCATTTCAAGATTTAATTTTGAGTAATTCAAGATCTTAGGAACTTCTAGTAATTATACATTGTTGTATATATGTATATTCACTCAATAAAACATTTGTTGGAAAGTAAATTATTTTGATTCTAAATTTTTATGACTCATTAGCTAAACAATCGAATTAGATGATGAAATTTGACCTCCATTTTGTCATCAGTAACAACATATTAAAATTTGAAAAGCTTTGCATGAATGGTTCATGAGTAAATGCAACAAAATGACTGGAAACACAATTTTTTCAATCTTTCAAGAACCATAACTCCTGAACAGAAAAAGTGAAAATCGCCATTATTGAACTTGACCTCAATTTTGTCATCAGTAACAACATATTTAAATTTGAAAAGCTTTGGTTGAACGGTTCATGAGTAAATTCAGGGACACAACTGGAAACACCATTTTTCAATCTTTCAAGAACAATTACTCCTGAATGGTAAAAGTAAAAAGTATTGAAATTGACCTCCATTTTGTTGTCAGTAACAACATATTTAAATTCTAAAACCTTTGGTTGAATGGTTCATGAGTAAATGCAACGGACAACATTTGGCTGCTGCTCGCCTGACATCCCCAAATGAATAACCGACATTTTTGTCACAAAAATCCGGTTAAAAATCAGAATAGATTTACTAAAAAATTCACATTTAGAACAATGAACCTAAGGTCTGAAACAATAGACCTCTTTTGAGTTCATCCGTCAACGGACAAAAACTCGTCAATTATACACGCCTTTGTGACGTCATTAACTAGATAGAGGGGCTTGCCTGTATCCCTGCACTATAAACGTTCATCAAGCGTCTTAGTGATCATCGTTGTGCAGGATTAACTAGGACTAAAGTTTGTTTAGTAGGTACTTAATCACTATTCCCTAATGACAGCAGTGCAGATTGTCAATTATGAGAATTTAATTTGCCGAATAATTCGTGCTTTATAGCTTTATAGTTTTTCAACCACTTGCTCCACATTAAAATGGAAGTCACGGCGCACATAAACGCACGAGTGACGTTCAGTAAAACCAAAGTTGTTGACGGAAATGCATCGAACTCGAAAGTTGTCTATTACACTGAACAAAGAGTTTACCTTTGATAATTAAGCTATCGACATTGCTATTGTTGTGTGAACAATTAAAAGTATCATCTAGTAAACAATCAGAATAGACATTGAACTCAAAGACAGAGTAGACAGGATTTGTGATATAGACAACTTCCACTTCAGCTTGGCCTTGTCCTCATAAGTTTACAATGTTGCCAGGCATATTAATTCATTAAGTGCCATACTCGATTTAATTTTCTGTTGGGCTTTATATGTACCTTATTCTTGCAAATTTCATTTATAGAGAGGTCAGATGAAATAAGCACAACATACATGTGCACATTTCATTAGGGACTTTCAGGCATTATCATGACGAAAACAAAATCTAAATATTACACATTCTTTTATTGATGACAAGACAGATTAATACACACAAGTTTGTACAGAATTCATTTCAGACAACAATATAAATAATAATGAATAACAAAAACAATAAAAGACAGCACTGGCTATAATAACATAAACTTTCCTATTCAAACAGTTAATGGATTTATATTATAAAATTAAATATCTACTGACAATTATAGTTTTAGCATATCATATCAGTAGAACATTTACCTTTGGAAAGCAGTGACAGGAAAATTTATAATTGGTTTGCATAAAGCATGTGTTAGGTTTCTTGAAAGAACTGTACACTATTTCATCCATCTTTGTTTCTGAAACTGAAAATTAACTCCACACACTAACATTATGACCTATGAAATAGAAGGGATGATTCAACAATATAAATAACAATAATACTATACTTGATATTTCTTGGACCTAACTGCATTTTTTGTTGTTGCTAATTTTATAGTGACATTTTAAAAATTCAAGGGCAATAACTCAAATTATGAGTTGACTGAAGATTTCAGCCATGGCTTATTTGTAAATCTTGTCTAGCTGATCATTTTTGCTATTCTAAGTTTCTATCTTTCTTTTATAGTTTTCAAGATAATAAGAAAAAAAATGGGAAAAATCATCATTAAAGGGCAAAAACTTTAATAAGGAATCACCAAATGACTTCTGTCATGTTGACTTATTTGTAGATATCATCTTGCAGATCATTTTTGCTATTTAAGTTTTTATCTATTCTTATTTTAAAGATATCATTAAAAATAAAATAATTTTATGGTAAAACTTCACTGTTCAAGGGCAATAACTCTAACAAGAATTCGTCCGACAGTTTAGATGTAGTAATTGGGTGGATCTCATCATTTTGAATAATTCTGTCCTTTTCAGATTTTCTTTGTCTATATAGCAGACAAAAAAATACATTTTAACCCATGTGTTGTATTTTTAGCCGTGTCAGCAATGTTAGTCAGCAGGTGGGGGCCATTAGACATATTTTTAAAACTTGATACATGTACCTTATTGATGATTGAGAACAAGTAAATCCAGTCTAGGGAAATGCAAAGAAATCCTTAGAAAAGTAAACAAATCACACTTCAGATATTTTCAAAATGAATAAATATGACTTGAAAATGAAAACAAATTTAAAAGATATCACCAACAATCCCTCAAATTCAAGCAAATTAAAAACCTGGTACTTTATATACCATAATGCAATGCAATGCAAATACCTGAGAATAACAAGAACAAGTGTGTACAGTAATGATTCATCCGGTCAGCAAAACAGTTGGCATTGTCAGTCAGTTCACAACAAACTGAGATTGGGTTTTCATTGACAGCCTTGGTATGTACAATTGTATTTGTTTCTTCTTATTTCACAAGCTATGTGTTGTAATTAAACATATTTAGTAAATAATCCTAGTTATTTGAAATCATCTCATAAGATTTCACACATCAAGCATGTGAAAGTCTGAGATTCTCTTCTAATGTGCATAAAACACATTTTCACCAGTGAATTGAGCCACATCATATTTGAAAATAATAATGGTTCATAAAAGCAGAAATTTGTTATTTGTCCATTTCACAGGAGACACCTGCTTCTAATTAAGGTTATTATTACCTATTTGTACAAAAAAACAAATTACTCTCAAACAAAATATGGAATAAATACAGTGAAGATAATTATATATACATCAGCTAAAACTCCATAGGGTTAATTCAAGGCTTCTATTTCTATCTAATGTATGTCTATTTATAAAGTATTACCTGTCTATTTACAATATTGAAAGACTTAATTATTAATCTTAATAATAAAATCATGTTTATTAAAGTCCAGATATCACAAAGGTCACCAGGAAGCATGCATACAATCCAACATGTACAAAGATGATATGCATGTGATAATAAACTATATTATGTCATGACGGTTTTGTTTCGTTTAAAAAAAAATCCCAGTTGTACATGTTATAAAAATAAAATAAGGTGTAATAAGAAGTAACATTCCAACTAGTTCATATATCATCAAAGATGTTGCCAATCAAAAGTTAATAGGTTTGTATTTGTCTCCAGGCTGTGAGATATAGTCTCTGGTAAACTGTGATTAAACCACAATTTCTGAAGGTTCTTATAGCTGTCTGGACACAGATGTAAAGGATTACCACGTCTGTAAAAAAATCAAAAAATCTTTAAACATTTTAATTAGTAACATATGGAGTGGTTAAATAAACCTAACTTTGTAGTGCCAGACTTATTGATTTTCACATGGACTGGTAGCACTTATACTCTGATATAGTCTTTATCAAGTATATGGATAAAATGTGATGACGAGCATACCAATGAAATGCCAAACCCAAAGGCCAATAGTCTTAAATAGTAGAAACCATTGTATCTATTAAATTTTCCCTCATCTAGAAAAGTCATGAACAAATTTAACGAAAACTATCATGGACCTTACAAAACTGTTTTGATACAAGTCATTCATAAAAGATTTATTACTTGAATATTTTTTTTCCATTATACTGCATCTGTTATTTACTTTCAATATAAAATGTCTTACTTTTCTTACAGAAATATCATAATTGACAACAACAAATTTTGTCATCATTTGTGAAAATCTTCTTTTCCTCAGGAAAAATGTCACTTTTTACCCAAAGAGTGTAAAACCCTTCACCAGGTATTTATCAATATTTATGACAACAATTTCCATTCCAAACATTTCAATGTTTGCTGTTGTACCTATATATTTGGCATTTTTACCTACTATGTCTATTTGTTTTGATTACACACCGTTGTCAATATAATGCCATTTTATGCAATTGACATACAAGTGAGAGGTTTAGCTAGCTATAAAACCATGTTTAATCCATTATTTTCTGCATAAGAAAATGCCATTATCAAGATGGATATGACAACTGTTATCCATTCATTTTATATGTTTGAACTTTTGATTAAATATTCTCAAATACTTTTAAAATTAGTTATTTTCCTCTAATAATATTCTATAGATAAAAAATGTTGTGTCCTACCTGAGACCTTGGTCTGTTTCTCCATAGCTGTCAAGATACGGTGGTGGAACAAAGCAGCCCTTTGTCTTACCAGTCAGTAATAAAACCTGACATTCTCTTACCCTACAAATTAAGACACATTTTAATTATCAAAATATAGGCTCTGTGAAATAGGAAGAACAAGAATGTGTCCATAGTAAACGGATGCCCCACTCGCATCATTTTCCATGTTCAGTGGACCGTGAAATATGGGTCAAAACTTTAATTTGGAATTAAAATTAGAAAGATCATATCATAGGAACATGTGTACTAAGTTTCAAGTTGATGTGACTTCAACTTCATCAAAAACTACCTTGACCAAAATCTTGAACCAAAACTAAACCTTAACTTCACACTATCATTTTCTATGTTCAGTGGAATGTGAAATTGGGGTCAAAACTTTAATTTGGAATACAAATTTGAAAGATTATATCATGGGTAACATGTGTACTAAGTTTCAAGTTGATTGGATTTCAACTTCATCAAAAACTACCTTGACCAAAAACTTTAACCTGAAGCAGGACAAATAGAAGGACGGACGGACGAACAGACGAACCCACAGACCAGAAAACATAATGCCCCTCTAATTTTGTAGGTGGGGCATAAAAACACCTAACTTAATATGAAAAGAAAATTGTTTGTATATAAATAATGTATACAATATATGTATGAAATATAAAAAAAATCATGAAATTCCCCTTGAGTTTCCTACTACTAACCTATATTTTGTGGCAGATATTCCAAGAAGGTTTCAATAACATTAATGGTACCAATTTTTCGGCACCAGATGCGCATTTCAGAACTTCAGGCCAAAATATTTGCAATATGATCAGTTTTGATCTCAACGACTTATGATTTCCTTTATGACAATAACAGGAAAATGATTATTTTCTGCAATCACAGAAAATTTCTATTTGTTTTTAAGGTAGTTACATACCTGAGAAATATTCCTACTCCAGCCCCACATTTGTAAGAGTGTTCAGTAGCAGCACCAACTTTAACACCATCAAGTTCTGTCTGGCAACAATAACTCTGAGAACACAGCATCTGTCCACAAACCAAACACATAGTAGGGGCTCTTGTTTCATCCCCATTTGATTTGGGGCATCTATCAAAAGAATTGGTAAAACAAAATTTAAAGCATTTAAGTTTTTTACTCTTTAAAAGATCAATGCCATACAATAGTTGAAGATATGTGAAAGACTTCAATATTCGATAAAATACACAATATAAGTATAATATTCATAGGGTATTCATTTTGGAGGATACATTGATTAATTTACTGCCAAAAAAATCATCTTAGAGTTTATTTGTATTCAATGAAGCCAAAAAATATCTTATGAATGTTCAGTAGATCAACACTTTTCTATTGAATCAATGTTAACACATATTTGTTGTTAATTCAATTTTAAAACCAACATTTTTTTTATATCTACTTTTTCTTTTGCAGCCATTAAATTTGGAAGTTGCTTATCATTCTTAAAACAACTGTTAATTCTTTTAAAATACAAATGTAGGTATTTTATGTACAATTTAATAATTTGAGGGGAAATCCAAGTTCTTAATTCATTCATTGTACATGTTGAATAAAGTCAATTTAAACCTATATCTAACCATTAAAAAATGTATAACCATATACAGTAGATCATGTAAAAGCACTCACGTAAATGTAGAATCTCTGTTTATAAGCTCGCTGTAATCTTCAGGTAAGGGAACAAGTCTATTGATAGGTAAAGGATATGTAATAATTTTATCACTACTGGCTGAGAACCGGTCCCTTAAAGTACTGTTACTGCACCATCTGAAACATAATTAAAACAAGACATATTTTTAGCTAATGCTCACAAATTATATCCTTGCTCAATGTTGTCAACTCTATTTTGCAGTAAATATATTAACAATCAAATTTTGCAATTGGTGACTAAAACTAGAAAGCAATGACATTAATTTTCTATATTTGCATGACATTACTAGTTTTGGCAAACAGAAAGTAGAATATCACAGGAACTGAAAACACATCTCACAGTATGGCATAGCCATATGAAGAATTGTGCCATGTATCAAGAGACTCGTTTGTAGTTATATTAAATATTATCATAACTTTTTCCTTTCTGTTCAAAACTTAAGTATACTTGTAATTTTCTTTTGCAATATTACAATGTAAAATTATAATAACCTACTGTCATAACAGGTTTTTTCATGCATAATGCTTCATCAGCCATTACAAATTCTTACTTCACAAAATGCATGGTTTTAAAATTACCTCATGACTAGAGTCTGAATTATGTCCCCTTGTGTTTCAAACAAGCTGGAGAGAGGTGAGGAAATAGCTAAATATCTACAAATGGGCTCAAACTGATCACAGCCTGCTTCTGAAAATAAAAAAAAATATACTAAGTTGAATATACAAAAGAAACTAGATGCTCATAAGAGCACCAGTTGCTCACCTGGCATAAAATATCCCATTATGATCGCTTTTTGGAAGCAAATTTTTGGGCTTTTAAAAAATTAATTATTATTGTCTTTTGTGGGAAAACTTCAAAATCTGGAATAAAACAAAATGGTGTTTTGAAACTATTTTTGTGAATTCATAACAAGGGATACAAAATTTGTATGTCACACCTCAATCCTGTAAGTTTGCAGGCAAACAATCCTGTTATATAGTGCCAGTGATGGTTGATACTTTGTTGAAATTCATTGTTATTGAGTGACATGTAATTTCAGCAAAGGATCTATTTCACCCATATATAAATACCCTGTTACTTTTGAAATGACACAGCTGCTGATAGAAAAATCTCAAGTGAGTAAACTAACTCCCAATGTGAATAGGAAATATGAAAATGATAGACATTATGTTAATTATCAGGTACAACATTGAACTTATCATATTGAAGAGGGTAGTAAGTAACATGTACTCCTAATATAATAAGAGTTTGAAGAAATAATATTGATAGATGATACATACCCTGAAGTATATTTGGCACAGGTATACTGGTAATGTGATGATAGAGAATGGCAGCACATCTCAGGAAAGGCAGACAAGCCTCTTTAACCATTTGTGTTACCTGCCAAGGCTGAGGACTAGTCTGGCTTTGGATTCTGTCAAAGAGAAAAAATAAAAATTTCATCAATTTTTGAACATCAATCCATTACTTTTCCTCCATAAATAATTGAAGAACAACTTAACATCAAAACTCAAAAAAATTCATTTACTAGGTTTTCCCTAGTGGTAGAAAGGATCAAATAAAAATTCTGATATGACTAACGCTTGGTATTAAGATATTGACAAATATAATGCCTACCAATGTTAAAATCAGCATAGAGCATGGCATGAGAGAACTATTTCTTAAGCACTTTGAAAATAAATGATATACAAAATTTCTTTATCAAAACTAAAATTATTCATTATAAACCCCATACCAACTACAAGTCAAAGCACTGTGTTAAATGATTCTAGGAGAGTTTTTTCAAATTTGAAATCTAAATTTTTAGTTTCTATTGAGAAAGGTAACATTGATTAAATATCCTCTCCATTAAAAATCCCTATATGTTTGATAACAGTATTATTCCTACCCAGCCAACTGCCTAACATTGGTGTATATTTCCAGCATTTTCTGATCATCAGAATCTGTTTCCACTTCCATTGCACCTATAAAATAAAATAAATACTTTGGTCCTCTCAATGCACAACTTAACAATTTACAGTTTGATCTATCATTTAAGCAAAAAGTTTAAATCAGATAATTTTTAACATGACTAATCCATGACAATCAAAATGATGGGTGACCTTGATTTTCAGGTTTGATTTTTTTTTAACACCACTTTTAAGAACCTCTTTTGTGCTATTTCGTGGCAGCCAGTTTTTATTGGTGGAGGAAGCCAGAGTGCCCAGAGAAAACCACTGAAATTCGATAGGAAAATTTTCTGGTTGATATTAGTAAAGCAAGCCATTAGCAAGTTTTTATAAAGATTTGCTTCCCTTGTGGTTATTCTGCAAATTTCTTTGATAGAAGCGAAAAACAGTATGTTTGGTAAGTATCAACTTTTCCACTACCATGGAACAAGTTAATAAGGAAAGAAATATTAGAAAGTGAAAGAAAGAAATTATGTCAATAATCTTAACAGTAAAATCAACTTACTTTGAGAAGAAATATCACAGGCAAGCATTATCTGCACTACTATTCTACATTCTACTATCCTCAAATAGTCAATAAGGGAAGAAATATTAGAAATTGAAAGAATTATACTATATTCATAATCTGAACAAAAAAATCCACTTACTTTGAGAAGAAATATCACAGACAAGCATTATCTGCACTAAATGAGCTGTTAACACAAGCTCTAAAGCATGATGATTGTTAATTCCTCCAGTGGGAATGATTGACAAAGGTGACCGTTGACCTTCAACATGGAGTGAAGGAAGAGTCATTGTCAATAAAGTCAGATAATGAAATAAGTCCACATCGAGTATGCACATGTTTTCATTGGCTTGTGTAGAATCCATAATCAAAACTGAAAAAAGAAACAACCTAACACTAATTAATTTTTACTAAGGGACGACATCAAAAGGTCGATGTAGGATAGAAAACTTAAATCAAGTAGTTTGGGGGTGGGGGGGGTCAACATTGCTGCAAGTTTTGTTAATCTCAAATCGATTTTACATATATCCCTATTGGTCAATCAATTTTTCCCAAATTAAGTTAAGAGGGGGGGTGTGGGGGTCAGTGAAAAAACTATGTGAATTAAGTTTTTTATCCTTCATTGAACTTTTGATGTCGTCCCTAAGATGCTAATGAGTGTAAAAAATCTTTTGGGGTTAAGCTTTTTTTTATATATATATTTACATGTATTTTGGCCAAAACTATGCAAAAATCATCAATATTAGCCTTTTATTAGGTCAATAGTGTAAATCTTGACATTTTTCTGTCGTAGTGACCAACTATCTGTTTCCTGAATGTCTAACAGTGTAGATTGAAACTAGATTAACAGATGTTCTGTAAAAGTAGTTGGCAATAACAGTTTTTCAATTTTCTGACCATGCGTCTCTGAAAAATTCCTACATTTTCTTCTTCCTGTTTCCTAAATATATCTGTTTTCTATTCTACGTTTTTTTTTTTTACATCATCTGCTTATATTTGGCAAATAAAATACTTTACAATAAGATGTTTCATTTGAATCTTATATTGTCTCAATCAAGTTTTTTCTAATAATATGAAGACTTAAAATTTGAATTGTTTTGTTGTGATTAATTAATGACCTTTCAATCTTGCATTTACTTGTGCATAATACATTAACCTGAATAAAATTATAGAAAAAATAATCAAAAACTTACATGACAGTACTTTGAGACAATGTTGTTTGACCAAGTCTGAATTCATCACCTGACCACATACAGCAGCAAATCTTACTAATGAACCCATACAATCAGACTGTCGGGAGGACAATGATCCAAACAATGGTTTCTGGTCATGTCTCAAAATTTGTTCTGAAATAAAAGTTCATTAAATTGAGAATTTTATTTTTTGTATCAATTCTTTATATCAACTATTAGTAAAATGATCCACAGGGCACAGCTTGATATGACCACAGAGATTGAACCCTAAACAGTTAGGTGTAGTTAAGTACAAACACAACATTTAAGCTTGATACAACTTTGAATTTTGATTGTGGTCAAATATTTGACACAGCATAAGTTTCATAAACAGAATGAATGTATTCCAAGAACTTAAAAAAAATGAAATTGGACATTTTCCTATTATGGTCCAATATCCAAAATCTAAATACATGGTTAGATTCAGCATCAAAAGAATCCAAGAATTCATTATTTTTTTTTAAATCAATCAAATTTTAATTTCAGACCCTTTGGACCTCAATGTTAACCAACTTAAAAATTTGACAAAAATTTGAAAATATAAATACATGGTTGGATTCGGCATATCAAAGAACCTCATGAGATCAAGACATTGAATTAAACCTGTTGAAATTGTTTCTGATTCCTGCTGGGCCATTAGGCCCAATTATATTTCCTTGACAGTTGAAAGTATTTTAATGTAATAGAAAAAGTTATCACGACAAAAAACGAAGAATAAGTACTAACCAATGGACTGTATGGTAAAGGCACAAGTATTCCAAGCCATGATTGGAACTCTAGGGTTGGTTTCATCTGGTTCTACTCCTAATCCAAACTGTAATATATTTCAAAATTTAAAATTGTAATCAACATTCTTCAGACTAATAAATAAAATCTCCACTGTTTTTAAAAGTCATACACAATGACATTTAGATGTTGACACTAAAAATACATGTATGTATATTAAAAAAATATTTAAACACAAAATGCACCTAAAAAGGTTACATGCAACTACATAGGATCAGAAACAAATAGAAAACCAACATTACTTTTATTATTTGCTAACAATATCTTAAAGATTATAAATTTGAAGAAAATATAAAAGAGCTAATAATGAAGACACATAATTATACCAAATCAAGATACAAGAAATGCACCATTACTCACAGAATAAGAATCTGAAGCAAACTTCTTAATCATGTCCTTCATGCTGTCAGAGAACTGTTCACTGAAATATATACAAAAGTGTCATTTAGTGAAAAATTATATACTGAACAAGAATGTGTCCAAAGTACACGGATGCCCCACTCGCACTATCATTTTCCATGTTCAATGGACCATGAAATTGGATAAAAAATATGATTAGGCATTAAAATTAGAAAGATAATATCATAGGGAACATGTGTACTAAGTTTCAAGTTGATTGGACTTCAACTTCATCAAAAACTACCTTGACCAAAAACTTTAACCTGAAACATGCACTTTCATTTTCTATGGTCAGTGGACCGTAAAATTAGGGTCAAAAGTTTAATTTGGCTTTAAAATTAGAAAGATCATATCATAAGGAACATGTGTACTAAGTTTCAAGTTGATTGGACTTCAACTTCATCAAAAACTACCTTGACCAAAAACTTTAACCTGAAGCGGGACAGACGGACGAACGAACAGACGGACGGACGAACGAACAGACGAATGGACGCACAGACCAGAAAACATAATGCCCCTCTACTATCGTAGGTGGGGCATAAAAATATACATAAGTGTCATTTAGTGAAAAATTATATACTGAAAAATATACACAAGTGTCATTTAGTGAAAAATTATATACTGAAAAATATACAGTAGCAGTAATCATGGTGGCGAAGTTGCTTTATTCCTTTAAACATTATTATTATGGACATTCAGAATTGTCAACTTGTGTAGCTTGTTTTCCAATAGAGAACCTGAAATATTCTTCATACCTTCCTGATTAAAAGGAAACCTGAAACCTGTTCCAATTTCATATCACAACTTCCAGTTAACTTTAATAACACTATATGTTAAAGTTGTTTTATTAATACTATGGTATTCTGTAACAAAAGGAGAATACAGAATTTTCTTTACCTGCCATCCTCAGAGACATAGTCCCACAACAACTGGAAATTTCTTGCTACACTTTCAGCTAGCATCCTTGTAACCACTGGTAATGGACATGGTTTGAACAACAAGGAATCTTCTAAATAAAAAAAGAAAAGAAACTCTCTTTCATCTTTTATCATTTTTGTTTGAATATAATGGTTTTTTTTCATAATAAACCACTAGCAAGCAGTTAAACATTTGTACCGATTCATGTAATCTTTTCTAGGTTGTTATTCTCTAATGCTTTCTCACCCCATTCTGCAGTATGTTTGGACTTTACACTAAACATATTCTAATTTTTATTCTTGAATTAATCATTATATATACACCAAGTACTCTTTTCATTTTCTTTAACACTATACCATTCTAGAACAGTTTTCGGAGGAATTCCAATCCAATCAATTTCAGTTATCATGCTAAACAAAATCTAAAATAAATTCATTTGGTGGACTTTTATTTTTTTCATTGTTTTTATTAAACTTAATCCTATCTTTTTACTATTTAGGAAAGTATTATGTAAACCCATTAATCCAGTCCTATTTACCTTGATCTTCATTTTCTTTAGCTTTCTCTATACTATGCTGAACAGTTTTCTGAAGACCATCAATCCAATCATTAAAAGTTATATAAATACTTTTTTGATCACTGAAACAAATACAAATTTTGTATAGTTTATTCATAGGCTACAATGTCAAGACTTAAAAAAAAGATAATGATGTAGAGATTTGTACATGTAATAAGGTTTATAAAAAAAATATTTCTGTCCATGCTTGTAAGTGTCTTTCATCTGTCATGCCAAATATTGAATTCAATGAAAAGTAATTGCAAAAAACAATTCAATCTGTGCCACTGTATATAATTATCTGTTACAAGACTGATAATATGTGGTTAATAGATTACTATAAAAAAAAAAATCACTATCATACTTTACATTAAACAAAAGTGTTTAGGTCTGTAAAACGATTTAATCATATGACATATTGTTTGTTAATGACACTTTTCAATATTATGATGTTTGTACATCCAGAGCTTTTCACATGATGCATTTAATAATTGACTAGACCTACCTTTCTTTGCAAAGACTAGACAGAACAGGAACAATAGGTATCACAGTATTGCTTATACATTCACACAGTGGACACAGGAACTCACTGTTATCTACATTATAACTTAGGCTAGGTCTAAATCTAAATGGTCTACCACGTCTCTCCTTAGCCAGTAATGCATCAAAAAACCTAAAATAGAAGGAAATTATTAACAATCACAGTAATCTATCTGAAAATTATAAGAAAATTTAAATACTTTATTTAATTCTGTCACAAACCCTTGTTTTAAATGGCATTTATCTAATGGAATATAAAGGGAATGGATACATATGACCTTGCTGCATAAAACATGAAAATGCACAAAAATGCAATTCTTAACAAATGCTTTCACATCACAATGTTTAGATCCAATGTGGTATTTATAAGTAAAAACAAAATGTGTCTGTGAATATACTACTTTTTTTGTCCCTTTAATAAATCAACTAATTCACACTTCAGAAATTTAGGAAGTTGAATCCCTATCCTGGGCAGCCAAACACTTGTTTATTAAGCCTGGAATAATGAGCACTGATATCATCTTTCTTACCTTTGCCAGCAGTCTGCATGCATAACATGACCACATGAACTAGTATGTACATCAGTGTTGAGGTCAGCTGACATAAATGTTGGATCATATTTATCCCCATTTAACACTACTTTACTACGATTTTGTGATAGCACTGTAGACCTGTAACAGAAAATATGTCATCATTACATCTGAATAAAGTGAAGAATCAAGATATTGTAATAAGGCTTTGCTCCTGAACAACAGCAACCTTATAAATTGTCCAATTAAAATCTTTAAATTGCATTATACTCCTGAGGCAATTCCTATTTTGAAAATTCCAGCTTATTGTGTTATATTCTAAACTTCCATACATTTGCATTTAAAAAATTCCAGCTTACCTTTGGATGTAAGCAGCTAAAACCATAGCCCTGGAATTATGTCGGACATCTTGTTCTTCTTGACACAGGATACATGTAGCATGTTGACAACCTACATATCCTACGGATGTCTGGTTTCTACCAAGGGCTACAGGAAACCTACTGTCAGATATACTGAAACATACAAAGTCAAAACATGTAATAAGAAAGTAAAACCATTTACTTTTTTAGAAAATCTCTAATAAGATAATTTTGATTAAAAAGAACCAAGGTTGAATAAAATATTGTTCCCCAAACCCCCTTCCCTACTTCATAGTCGGTTGTATGAGCTTTCTTAAGGTCATTGTTATTGTCAACTGTACATATGTACCGACTCTAAATAAAATGAACTTACTTACGACTATCATCTCCGATACTAGGTGAATCTTTTATGCAGACATTTGTCATTTCTGGGGCTTTTATAAGTGACTATGCGGTATGGGTTTTACTCATTGTTGAAGGCTGTACACGGACCTATAGTTGTTAATTTCTAAAATTAATAATTCAATCTCTTGTGGAGAGTTGTCTCATTGGCAATCATACCACATCTTCTAATATCAATCATATAGAAAAAGAAATGTAATTTAAAAGAGTATAATTACCTGACATCCATATCCGATGGAGTTTTTGCCAATTCAGCATCAGTACTTTCAAACAGATCTGCATTATCTTGGATAAAATTTTTCTGCATTTTTGAAATCTTTGCCATTATTTTTTCTCTTCTTTTAGCAGCTATTTCTGCCTTTTGTCTTTTGGCTAATTCTATTTCTTGTCTAGTACTGGCTGACAATTCATCCAATGCACTAGCAGTCACATTAGAATTAGTCATCTGTCGTATCTCCATGAATTGCTGTAAGATAAATCATTACATGCAGATTTTAAACGATCAATACTACTTAACAGAAACACATATATAATTTGGTTTTTCTGGAAGTTTTTTCAATCAAGGCTTCCAAATTACAAATAGAAATTTCAAATGTTAAAAGAGAACAAAAATTTTCTTTTAATTCCAAAGTGTAAACTAATTTCCAAACATCTGATGCATAGACACTGTGTTAGTATACAATTATTGTTTGGGAAAGTCTTTTTAAATATGTCAAAGCTTTTCTCCTCAGAAGTGAAACTTGGGTATTCTAGCACAGTTCAATTTTACATTTCTAGGTTTTTTCAAATATGTATATTGTTTGGTCTATGTGATACTTGGAATTTAATGATATTTCTAAATTTTTAACAGTAAAATGTTTGGTCTACCTGATACATGGAAGTTAATGATGTAACAAACTACAACTCATTTCAATAAATTCTCCATATCAAACTTACCTTAACAACCCACGTCAATAAATTGTCTGTTGAATCATGGGATATATTACGATGATCAGCAACAAGTGATTCTAACAAGGTTAAAATATTTCTGTCATCTGTCAAATAATATACATAATAATATTAAAAGTAAACCCAAAACTATTTGAAAAACAAGTATGAAAATTTCAATTCACTGCATTTATTGAAGGGGGATTGAATAACTTAATTCCAAATGTAAACATAAAAGTTAGAGGCTGAATCACAGTTTTTATTTTGTTTATCTCAAAGAATGATTCAATATACACATACTTTCAATATTCGAGATGCAGAATGTGTTTACCTATCAGGTTTCATTTTGTTCCATTAGATTTGTTGAAAATCTGAAGACATCCCATAAGTCGTCAAGTTCAGAAGACTTTCAATGAATCAATTATTTGAGTGAAACTCTGGCATTTTTTTGCCCCCTGCACACCTAGATTGACACATTTGAATCACAATTTCATTGTTACATTGCTTAAACGATTGAAGTCAAAAATTTGTAATGTAAAAAAATAATAAACCAATGAAACTTCACTGTTTTGCAAAATTGAGAAATGTATGTGGATAAATTCATTACAATATCAGTATATTATATGTTAAGAATATAGAATTTGAGACTATATATTGAAATATTTTGCATGAAAAATAAGCTTAATTTAGTTACAGTTTGATAATTGATAACATGCAAAATAGCATTATTAAGCTATTAACAGAAAATCTATGTGAAAACTTACAATTGCTGCTCAAATATAAAAGTTTTTGATAATTGGAAAGATATTGTATTATAGAGATGAGTTTGACCTCTGTAGAAACATATATTATGAAGATTTAGTGAAAATTTAAGAGTTTCCCTAATAATGAAATATAATTTCATAGCTTGTATTTGTATACCTATTTATATAGACATATTAGTTTGCTATACAGCTGTATCATTCATAGGAAAATAAAGAAAATTTCAATCTTAAAAGATATGTTCATTTTATTGGAGAGCAGACCAGATTGGCTAAAGTATTACTTTCAAAGGTTACCTTTCAATGCTCTGGCAAGGAAGTCAAAGTTATGGTTTCCTTCCAGTGTTGCTCTCCTCTGCTCATGCAAGGCAAGTCCTATTAAATGCAAAACCTGTAAAATATTGAAACAAAATTAAAAAGCTCTAAGCACATACTTCATTCAACAATTAACTTATGGCTGTTCCATTAACACATATCTCACCCAAGAAAGGCAGTGTGAAAATGGGATAACTATCTATAGTGGCATCTTTAGAATTTCTCTTACATTTTCACTGCAAAACATAGTCTTTTAACACCTTATCATAGTTGAGATGTCAACATGCCTTCCCTGAGTCCCATGTATATTTTATTGGAAAGCCCTTACATGGGTACAATTGAAATATTATAGTACATGTAGTAAGAATGACTGCAGAAACAAATTATGGTCAAACCTGGCAAATAAACTGTGTGATTAGCATTTCATTATCATAAGGTGGGATTTTTAACCTGTAGACTGTTTAAAAAAAAACCAGCAAGTGTTAATAATCAGTGACCTCACACTATTTTTACATTTATTACCTCAAACATGATTGTCCTAATGTCTGACAAACTTCCGTTAACTTTTTGAAATGTCTCTAAAACTATCATCTACAACAGTTGAACCTTAACTTGAATTACGGGTATGATATGTTGACTTTCAAGTAAAATACTTACCCTATCAACCTGAGCTTCTGACCATGACCTTGACCTGACTGCCACCGTTCTTTGTAGAATGAGATGCATAATATGTACCATAATGTCACACTGCAGCAACCCAACAAGTTGCTCAAACATTGGTGTAACCTTTGGTGGTACTGGGGGTGGCAATGCTGTAATACATAAATTATAGTCAATGTACATACATTTACATGTAACTCTCTAACAAGTATATACTACAGTAATCAACCTTTGATTGCACAAAGAGGGGGCAATGTTAAAAAAATAATATAAAAGAGCACAGCAACCTTTGTTATTAAAGTGAACGTTACAACAATGAAATCAAGTTTCCTTAGAAAGAAAAATCTTGTGAGAAAAATTACTAAGGGTTTCACGGAACCAAGTGTCTCGCCTACTTTTGCTATTACTGTGAAAGTACTTTTATTCGTGGGGTACCAATTTTCGTGGTTTTCGTGGATGATTTTATCCACGAATTTAAGTGTCCAACGAAATAAAACAACCATTGTCCAAATCAAGACATGGAAAGATCCCCATCGGTAGGTTTGACCGCTGATATGATCTACAGAATATATTGAATAATGCAGGATTATACCCATTTAATCTTTAATAACCTAAACTGTACAACTTTTGATCTTTTTATTCTCATAAAAAATATTGTTGATCGACAAAAGTCAGATTTCCGGTATTGTTTTGCTAGTATGATAAAGTGTTCATTTTATATCCTCATAGTTCTCCTACATATGGGAAATAATAATTTCATGCTGGGCTTGATTTTGATAAGAATTATTTGACAATTCAAGATACGTTTAAACCATTTATTTATGTTACTGTTTTCTTTAGGTGACATGTTTATGGCCTAATCAACACCTTTGATGGTCTTTAATCTGTTGATCACTTTATCATAGGTTAATTAGTGTTATCACTACGATTTACACGGTCAATGTTTACTTTGCAATTTCCTTCAATCAAGACTATTTGTAACCTTCGTTTCTAAAGGCTTTAATTTTTCAATTATTTTTTTATATTAGAAAACTAAAATCCACGAATTCAAAACCCCACGAACATGTTAATATTACTCAAACCACGAAAATTGATACCCACGAATTAAAGTACTTTCACAGTAATCAAAGGCTCAAATATACTGTCTTTTGATTGTAAGAAGCTTCTGTCCACATTTGGTAAAAATCCAGGATAGTTTATGAATCTAATAAATGTTTTAAAAACTTTAACTGCAGACTGTATGTAATGTTAACTGGAAGAAAAACTAAAATACAAAACAGGTACAAAATTTTATCAAAGTTTCCTTCTAGATACTAGTTTCTGATCATAAACAAGCTTCTGTGCAAGTTTGGTTCAAATCCAGGATACTTTAAGAAAGTTATCAAAATTTTAAAAACTTTAACCACAGAGTGAATGTCATGTTTCCTGGCAGAAAAAGTCCATTTATAAGTAAAATACGGAAAAAAATGATTTTTTTTTATTTTTAAATTTACTTCTGGATACTATCTCATGATAAAAAACAAGCTTCTGTGCAAGTTTGGTACAAATCCAGGATACTTTAAGAAAGTTATTAAAATTTTAAAAACTTTAACCAGAGAGTGAATGTAATATTTCCTTGCAGAAAAACTGAGTTCATTTATAAGTAAAATACGGGGAAAAAATGGAATTTTTTTTTTTAATTTTCTTCTAGATACTAACTTTTAATCATAAACAAGCATCTGTGCAAGTTTGGTAGAAATCCAAGATAGTTTAAGAAAGTGATTAAAATTAACCACAGATTGAAGATTTGTGGACCACACCGACAACGACGACGATGGAATGTAGGATCGCTATGTCTCACTTTTTCAACAAAAGTCGAAGGCTCGACAAAACCCTTATTTTAAGAATAGTAAAAAGTTTTGTTTTTGTTTCAAAATTTTTTGAAAAGAATTGAAATTCCTGATTCGTCTACTCAGGTATCTCACTATAATAATATATTTCAGCACAAAAGCTTACCATGATCTTCTTTTGCATCTTTCTTCCTTTTCATTTGAGCTTCTTCAGACTGTAAAAAATAATAATAACCCTGAATATAAATCAGTATACTGTGAAAGTACTTTATTTCGTGGGTATCAATTTTTGTGGTTTGAGCAACATTTACATGTTCGTAGGTTTTTAAAATTTGCTGATTGTAGTTTTCTTAAAAAAACAAGTGAAACTGTGGGCTACTGCTCGCTTATGATACCCCCGCCGCAAGAAGATAATTTTAATAGTGTAAAAACATGCAATTGTTTGGTAAACAGGAAGTTATTGAGTGATGAATCTGAAAAGGCATCACAAGGTATAGCTGACTTGTATAAACCCTGAAACCAAATTTCAGAAATCCTTGTATTGTAGTTTCTGAGAAAAATGGGACGAAAATTTTCAACTTGGCTATCATGTGTAAAATCATACAAGTGTTCGGTAAAAAGGAATTTGTTGAGTGATGAATTTGAAAAGGCATCACAGGGTAAAGCAGACTTATATATGCCCTGAAACCAAATTTAAAAAATCATTGTATTGTAATTCCTGAGAAAATGAGACGAAAAATATTCATGGGACGGAAGTACTGACAGAAGGATGGATGGAAGGACAGAAAAAGGTAAAACAGTATACCCATCCTTTTTTAAAGCGGGGGTATATTTATATTTGAAAAATTGAAGCCATTAGAAACAGACTACAAATTTTCTGGATTAAAGGAAATTGACAATAGTGACCACACTAATTAACATAAAAGAAAGTGATCAACAGATTAAAGACCATAAAGGTGTTAATTAGGCCTGAAACATGTCACCTAAAGAAAACAGTAACAAAAACAAATGCTATAAACATATCTTGAATTGTAAAATAATTCTTATCAAAATCAAGCCTAGCATGAAATTATAATTTCCCATGTGTATGATAACTATGAGAATATAAAATGAACACTTTACCATACTAGCATATCAATACCGGAAATCTGACTTTCATCGATCAAAAATATTTTTAATGAGTATTAAAAGATCAAAAGTTGTACAGTTAAGATTATTAAAGATTAAATGGGTATAATCCTGGCTTTTTATCCTGCATGCAGTTGTAGTTCATAGTGCATTTGCCCTGTAACTACTATTATAGTATTCTCAGATTTGGCGATATTCAATATATTCTCTAGATCATATCAGTAGTCACATCTACATATCTTGATTTTGATAATGGTTGTTTTTTATTTCGTTGGACACTTAAATTTGTGGATAAAGTCATCCACGAAAACCACAAAAATTGTTTCTCCACGAATAAAAGTACTTTCACAGTAATTTAAATGTGAATATACTTTTCATCATTTGTAGCACTATGTATCAATTTGATGCTTTTAAAATTAATATCTTTACAGAAAACTTTAATATAATTCTGTGATTAATTATGGTATCAAGCCTTCTTACAACAAGAGTGCACACGCTGAAATGTCTCGCCTTCTATACTAATCATTGATATTATGTTGATAGTTTTTAGTATAAAGCTAAGCTTTATAACAACTGTCACATAAACTTAACATTAACCAAGATAACTAAACATAGACCAATGAACCTTGAAAATGAGGTCAAGGTCAGATGAACCATGCCAGGCAGACATGTACAGCTAACAATGCTTCTATACAACATATATAGTTGACTTATTACTTATAGTTTAAGAAAAATAGACCAAAACATAAAAACTTAACACTGTGCAATGAACCGTGAAAATGAGGTCACGATCAAATAAAACCTGTACGACTGACATAAAGATCATAAAATATTTCCATACACCAAATATAGTTGACCTATGGCATATAGTATTAGATAAAAAGACCAAAACTCAAAACTTAACTTTGACCACTGAACCATGAAAATGAGGTCAAGGTCACATGACATCTGCCCGCTAGACATGTACACCTTACAATAGTTCCAAACAACAAATATAGTAAACCTATTGCATATAGTATGAGAAAAACAGACCAAAACACAAAAATTTAACTTTGAACACTGAACCATGAAAATGAGGTCAAGGTCACATGACATCTGCCTGCTAGACATGTACACCTTACAATCGTTCCATACACTGAATATACTAGCCCTATTGCTTATAGTATCTGAGATATGGACTTGACCACCAAAACTTAACCTTGTTCACTGATCCATGAAATGAGGTTGAGGTCAAGTGAAAACTGTCTGACAGACATGAGAACCTTGCAAGGTACGCACATATCAAATATAGTTATCCTATTACTTATAATAAGAGAGAATCCAACATTACAAAAAATTTGAACTTTTTTTTCAAGTGGTCACTGAACCATGAAAATGAGGTCAAGGACATTGGACATGTGACTGACGAAAACTTCGTAACATGAGGCATCTATATACAAAGTATGAAGCATCCAGGTCTTCCACCTTCTAAAATATAAAGCTTTTAAGAAGTTAGCTAACGCCGCCGCCGCCGGATCACTATCCCTATGTCGAGCTTTCTGCAACAAAAGTTGCAGGCTCGAACAAAAACTAATTGTTCTATAATCTTTCAACATTGATTAAAAATTCAGCACATATACATCATGAGGTTAGAGATTTTTAATGAAATGTAAAAAAAAATAATTGTTTTTAATTGTTGCAAAATTGCACTTTTCAATACATGTAACAAACTTATAAAGAGAAGTTGTGGTTTTATCATTTTTGTCAATAATCTGAATCAGAATTATATATGGATATCAACATTCTAGAGAATTTAGGAGTTTTACATTTGAACCATTCTATTTGATATGCTCCAAATAAAAAAAACATCACACACAATCAATCAAAATATTTGAACTTGTACAAATTTGATGTCATACCTTAGACTGTTCAGTTCTACTATAATGGAGGAAAAATCGGTCATATTCTTTGTAAAACTCTGGCTTTAACTCAAATATTCCTTTTCCTCCCATTGTAGTACTGGGTTTCCTATAATGTGAATTAAAAGTGCATGTATCAAAATAGTTATAGTTTTTCTGTTTAATTTTTCTATCATAAGTTATTGAATATGATTCTTCTACAACCCCCTTAGGATTCATAGAGGGTTAGTGAAATCCATAGGGGTGTAGCAGAAGGCTGAATCCTCTATGGTTTTAACTCACCATCTATGGATCTGTAAGGGGTCAGTAGTGAACTGTATAGCAATTTTATTGCACATGGGACAATTTTATTGCACAAAGGACTGTTCCTGCCAAGTTTTGTTATAGATAAACAATGAAATACAATAACATTCATAGATTACGTCAAACTTGATAGTAGATGTGACATCATGAACCCAATATGAAACCTATTGAACCCATATGATCCATAAGGGGTAACCACATGGCGGCTTTAAACCAATCACAATATACTAATTTACATGAGGTGCAATAATGTGTAAGATGTTCATGTGATATTATTTGTTAAATATTGCTTTTACTGATGATATTGAAAATTTGTTTTTCTTAGTTGCTATCAAGCATCATTTGCTATCAAGGGTCAAAGGTACAGTTATACCATTCTATTTGTGTGATGCTATATCAATACTTAAAGTATTTCACAAAAACAGTAAAGATCGTTTCATACTCAAGTTAAAGTTGAAATATTTCAGACAACAAAGTGTAGTTACTAGTTTGGAATTAAAATGACAACTTCACTGCACAATACCAATAAGTCCTAACTTTAAATCCTTGTTGTGTTCTTTTTGACTTCAAACATTAAATTTTAATTTTACACTTTTGTCCAGAAGAATTAATGGACAGTATCAATGTCTGATAAAACATAATATTCGAGCTTTGCTCTCACCCCATATGGAATTTACTGACCCCATATATATCGTATTAGGTCACTAACACACCATGTAACTAATAATATATGTCAGTATGTATATTAATCATTTTAATGTTTTATTTCAGCTGTTTTATTTGATCTGTCTTTATGTAATTGGATACTTTATATGTTTTATTTGTCTATTTGTATGTAATTGGATAATTTCCATTTTTATTTTATCTCTCATGATTCAATACAAATTTTGGAATGGTTTTATGTATTTATCTTATCAATCTGTATGCAATTTATTTATGTTTCATTCAAACTTACTTGAAAACAGCAACATCATTGATGACCTCTTCAATTCCTGTTTCATGGTTACTCTGATAAAAAAAAAAAAAAAACTTTATACATTTGTGTACAAACAAGGGACTTTCAAGTACATTTTTTCTTTCTAAAACATAACCAGAATTGTGTGCAAAATTTCTTACCAATGTGTTTAATAAGGGTTAAATATTTTATATTTAAACTGCCAACTGTTAACTTTTTGGGTCTATTATTATGCAGAGTAAATTAATATTACAGAATCTGTAACGACTCTATTCTTCAAACATCAATTGTAGATAGCATTAATCAGGTGTCGTTACTTGTAAAAGATAAAAATACATCAGAATATATTTTCTTTACAGAATATTAGTCTTCAAATGATAACAACTCACATTTACAGGCAATCCTTTGGTAAGTTCACTGTATGACATAGGTGCTATACAAAGTTGGTGAATTATCTC
Source organism: Mytilus galloprovincialis (assembly GCF_965363235.1). Taxonomy (NCBI): domain Eukaryota; kingdom Metazoa; phylum Mollusca; class Bivalvia; order Mytilida; family Mytilidae; genus Mytilus; species Mytilus galloprovincialis. The sequence goes on from NC_134840.1 coordinate 55,734,941, forward strand.
CCTTTTGGTTATATCCTGTTCATCCATTGTTCCTATGCCAAGCACATAACGTTCACCTAAACAGAAGAAAAGAATTGTTTATCTTTTTTAAGTATCAAATATTTCAAGTAGGTACCCATTGTTTTATGCATTTCATTGGTTAGAAAAATCAATTATTATCATTTTATGTATTCCTGCAACAACATTAAACACGCTGTCTGGTGTTTTTTTTAAACATCTCATTTACAACACATGGAACTAATTATTTTCTAATAGGACATGATCATTGCTATCCTTGTAAAAAAATTAATTAAGAATGTGTCTATGGGCTACAGATGCCCACACTTGTAAATATTCATGAGTCAACTTCCTCATACAGATGAAGGATTTATGTAGTTAAGACCATTTTGTGATTATAAGCATCATGTACAACTTTCATAACAATTGGGTAAGTAGAAAGGAAATGAAAAATTCAGCATTTTTTATGTTTGTAGAATATGATCTGTGTTCTGTGGTAATATGCCTTGTATATAAGTTTTATAAAGTTTGGCTGAGACAAACTGAAGTTAGAGAATGGAAACGAAAAATATAGCAATTTCTATGTATATCAAGGGATATAACTTATGAACAGTAAAAGTGACACAACCCAATTTTGAACTTAATCTGTGTTTTGTTGTAATAAGCATTGTCCATAAGTTATATAGCATTTGGTTGAAGCAAACTAAACATAAAGAACAGACACCAATTTTGGTGTTAGACAGGACAAACAGACGGACAAGGGTTACACTAAATGCCACCTCTGCTTTGACAGGAGCATAAAAAGTCCTTTAACAGTGTACTTCTAACTTACTTATTATTGTTATGAGTAAAGTAAGGAATTCTTCAGCTAAAGTAACAGTCTGTCTAACCATGTCCTCCTGCCCTGACGGTGTGTCATAATCTTTTCTGAAAGTATACATTTCTGATTAACTCTAAAGTTTTACTTTTAATGTTTCTTTGTACATTGTATAAACCAATCTTTATTATAAGTAAAACATGGCATGCTGTATCACACACATGGCATTTTTAACTGAATCTGTATTATTAATTTTTAATAACAGTTAATTTTCTCAATTTTTTTTTTAAGAAACTACCTCAACTGTACTGAAACTACAGTTT